>NC_133373.1:29885262-30093503 GCF_049309525.1 Garra rufa
ATGAAAGCAAGATGCCTATGGCAAGGGCTGTCCTCTCAACACACACACACACTCACTGTGGCTAAAGTGCTTTTAAATGACTGGTGTGCCATGCCATCAATAAACAGAAGCTTTCAGTGTTGTGTTTCTGTTGTCTTATTATTGCTCAATAGTTTAAAGGAATAGCATTTATTTAAAAATATAAATGTTATGTTATGTTAAATAGTATGTGTGTGTGTGTGTGTGTGTGTGTGTGTGTGTGTGTGTGTGTGTGTGTGTGTGTGTGTGTATATATATATATATATATGTCTTCACTGTCAAAAATTATTTACAAATAAATAGACCCTAATCTTTTGAACATATACACTACCAGTCAAAAGTTTTTGAACAGTCAGATGTTTCTTCTGCTCACCAAGCCTGCTTTTTTTAACCAAAGTACAGAAAAAATATTTTTTTTAAATAACTGTTTTCTATTTAAATATATTTTCAAATACAATTTATTCCTGTGATTAAAGTGAAATTTTCAGCATCAGACTCCAGTCTTCAGTGTCACATGATCCTTCAGAAATCATTCTAATATGCTGATTTGCTGTTCAAGGAACATTTTTATTATTATTATTATCATCAATATTTAACAGCTGAGTACATTTTCATAATTCTTTGACGAATACAAAGATCCAGCATTTATGTGAAATAAAAAACTTTTGAAACATTATACACTATCATTCAAAAGCTTGGAGTCAGTATAATTTTTTATTTATGTTTTGGGAGAGGTGGACAAAAATGCTTTAAATTTATTAAAAAGTGATTTATCATCACCTGAAAAAATTCTACTCAGCGGTTTCAACATAACAATAAATGTTTTTTGAGCAGCAAATCAGAATATTAGAATGATTTCTGATGGATCATGTGACTTTTTTCAAAAATATTCAAATAAAAAAAAGTTATTTTAAATAGTACAAATACTTCAAAATTTGACTGTTTTTGCTGTACTTTGAATCAAATAAATGCAGGCTTGTTGAGCAGAAGAGAATTCTTAAAAAAACATTAAATATCGTACTGTTCAAAAACTTTTGACTGGTAGTGTATATAGCCTTAAAAGTATGCATTGAATCCAAGTATACCGCATGGAATTTGTTTAACCAGACTATTGACTTGCTTAGGTTTCTTACAAACCATTAGTTAACCAGGTCAGCCAGATTCACAAGAAAGACCATGCTGGTTCTCCTGGACAGCACCATACTGGTTTAAGCCAGTCTTTTCACCAAGCATAGTCAAAACAAATCAGTTAAACCATCAACCCGTTTCTTGATAGTTTGCATACTATTTCCAAAGATCCTGATCTGACCTGAATCGCTCAGTAGCTGGGTGGCTTGACATCAAAAGGCACATCTGTAGAAACTCTCCACTGGCATCCTCACGGCTCCATGCGCACTGGCACTGCCACATGCCAATGGAAAGGACCAATAATCCCCAACAAATAAATAAAACACAGCTTTAATGTGCGCAGACCACCACACACGATGAGGGAGACACTTCAGCCCGTGCGGTGATGCTGGCACGGTGTCTCCTTTGAGGAACTGCCAGCAGATCTTGCATTTGACTGGCGGCGGATGGAGATGAGCTGCACTCTAAGAGCATTTGTGTGGCTTGATTTGTCATGGTTAAATTTCTAATTAAAAGGCATGTCAGTGCCAGGACGCTGGCAGGTGCGTGTTGCTTATGCGAGCATAAGCGCTCCAAAGATGAGACATATTGCATTCAGGCAATGATGAGAAGAGATGAGGTGGAACAACATATGTTTGAAATCATAGAGGAGAGCTACAAGAGACAAGGACTGATTTGTTCAAAGGGGAATGCCTTAAACGTTTTACAGCATGTTATATGAATTACATAGACTCAAAAGTTTGATTTTTATTAACACTTTAAAAAAAAAATATTTGTGACCCTGGACCACAAGTCTTAAGTAGCACGGGTTTAGTTATAGCAATAGCCCAAAATACATTGTATGGGTCAAAATTATGCAAAAAATCATTAGGATATTAAGTAAAAATCATGTTCCATTATATTTTGTAAATTTCCTACCGTAAATATCTAAAAACAACTTTAAAGGCGATTTTCTCAATATTTTGATTTTTTTGAACCCTCAGATTCCAGATTTTCAAATAGCTGTATCTTGGCCAAATATTGGTCTATTCTAACAAACCATGCATCAATGAAAAGCTTATTTATTAAAAAAAATTTGTGGTACAGGGTCACATTTATGATCAACATTTATTTAAACAAAGATACAGTTAAATAATATTGTGAAATATTATAATTTCAAACAATTTTCTGTTTTAGTATATTTTAAAATGTAATTTATTCCTGTGATGCCTAAGCTGAATTTTCAGCTTTATTACTGAAGTCTTCAGTGTCACATGAGAAATCATTTTAATATGCTGATTTGTTGGTGCTTTAATTATTAAGCACCAACAATAATTGAACAACAAATCAGCATATTAGATCATTTCTGAGGGATCATTTGACACTGAAGACTATAGTAAAAGATGCTAAAGATTCAGCTTTGCATCACAGGAATGAATTACATTTGAAAATACATTAGAACAGAAAACTGTTAAATTGTAGTAATATTTTACAATAATCACCATTTTCACTGTATTTTTGATTAAATAACTAGATTGTTATTCCAAACTTTTGACCGTTGGTGAAAGTTGCTTTCTGTCTCTTTTGGCTCTAATTTTTGCTTGGCAATAAAGATGAAGGACGCCCTCTAGTGCACGACTGCTCCATTCTCGTGGTTCTCAAGTACAAAGGGAAACAAATGATATTTCAGAAAATAAAAACTTATCTTTAATTGTGTGCAGGTTGTTTAGAAAGCCTCTGTCAGCGGAGGCAGGACTTTCCACTGACGTATTGAGACGAGCAGACAGGAGGATGATTTCAGTGATGAAATCCCATTTCAAAAGACAGAATGTCAGCACAGTTGACATGATACAGGGAACCAGCACAACCGTGAGAGATCTACTACAGCAAAGATCTTTTTAATGGTCCCAAATATACCGAACAACTAAGAGTACACTCATGGAAAAGAAAAGAAAATGAAGATATGACAAAAACCGATCACATCTAGAGTTCCACTCAATCTTTAATCAAGACGGGCTTACAAATTTTCCAAAAAATCTGCAGTTTTGAAGGGCAAAAAAAGGGTAAAACTATCTCCCCCCACTGAGGTTTTAAAAACCTGTTCAAGTGCGGCTGAAAACGTCCTGAACATTTAAAGGCAGGTCTCTTATGTCATTTTAAAAAAATGAGAGAGGAGAACAACAGAATAAGAAAAAGGAGGGAACTGCTGGCTTTGAAAGAGGAAGAACTTCCGCTGAGCCACGAGAACAACGGTGACATCTTAAACAATGACGACCCAGACTTCTTTGCTCCCTAGTGTCCCGTCTGGCCCTAGAAACTCAAAAACAAAAGGAAAAAAGGAAGGGAAAAAAAAGAGCAACAGAAAAAAAAAAACGGGTTGAGAGGAAGGAGAGAAGGAAATGGAGATGGAGTCAGCAAAGGTGAGTGGTGGTTGTGGATTGGCTGGCCCAGTTCGGGTCATGTGAGGTCCTTCCCTGAGAGGGGGGGCAGTGTGTCCTGGTCCAAAGCCTGGGACGCTCTGTGGGGCAACAGTTTGAGTGTCTGTGAGTGACCGACTGACTGTGTGTGAGGTCTTTTTTTTTAACCCCCCAGTACTTTTAGCTTTGTCGAAATTAATTTCTTATTAAATCCTTTTTATGATTCTTTGTCCAGACCACAGTTTTATCTCTTTGTCTTCGATCTCTCTGTCCGTTTCACGAGTCTCTCTCTCTCCGTTTCTTGCAGATTGGCACTTGGACAAACTCCACGTGGAGACATTCACCTTTTTCGCTCTGTGACCGAATCTTCTCCCTCTCTTGCTCTCCCTTTCTCCGTTCCTCACATGGCGCCCCTTGGACTCCTGCGGGGGGCTGCATTCGTTCATTTATCCATTCATTTGTGTATTCATTCATTTTGTTTCAGTTTTGAGTTCTAGGCTGAGCGCTGCAATAGTCTCTGGATGAAGCTCCCTTTGAGCATGACTGTGCTGATTGACGAGGGAGTGCTTTAGGAGCTCAGCTTGGACTTCTTGGACAGCGGAGGACTTTCTTCTTTACTGTCTGCGTCTTCCTCATCCTCGTCCTCTTCGTCGTCGTCGGGGTAGTCCACCAACCCCACCAGACCTCCCTGGAACAGGAGTGAGATGTTGTCAAAAACAAGTAACTGGGACGAAAGACAATTTTAAGGCCGGGACACACCAAGGCGCCTTCAAAGACATAGCTCCTACAAAAACAAATAGTGTAGTACAGGTGACTGCAAACTTACTGTCTCGATATTATCGTTGTCACATGACTATATGAAACAAGATAAGTCTTCCGGGCAAAAAGTGTAGTTTTTAAAATAAATTTAAACTTCTTATTCTAACATAAAAAGTCTTTAAAGTTTTTTTTTTTATGTTTAGGGCCATTATGTTTTGGCACAGTATCTGTCAAACCAACTAAAACCAAAAGCACAATATGGCTTAATCCCTTCATCAAGTCTGTTTTCGCTGCATGTTTCAAAGCAAAGCGCATACTTTGTTCAAGCGATCAGTTCACAGGGCTCTAGAGTGCGACCAATTTGGTCGCACGTGCGACCTAATTTCTCAATGGTGCGACTAAAAAAAATCAAAGGTTGCACCGGTGCGACCAGCCGTTCGAGCGGGAAAAAAACGAAACTCCGTCACTCTTAAAGTCTCCCTGTTGCTCAACAACAGACACACATTAGACCCATATCGTGGTCTAAAGCAATCAGAGATGAAGGACAGATCCCGCGCCCCCTCTGATTGGCCGTGGTCCAGATATTCATGTACGTGTGTGTACGTTTGAAAATGCATGTGATGCAGTCAGGCTGTCTCTACATGGTCAAGCGTTTACAACGCCTCCTCCGCAAAAACACGGACTGGATCGCGGACTCCATTCATAAAAACCGAATTTACTATGGCGCGGATGCCACGTAATACGTCGACTTTTGGATTGATATATCAAAAGTTGGTCTGTCACTTAATTCAAATCGCGATATGGACTAGTGTCTGTGAAAACTGAAAGGCAAAAAGACCGTTTAATATGAATCCTGCATGTTCCGTTTGCCTCTATGTATTAATGGTGGAGACGTGTATTTTTTTTACTACACGCGTAGGCTACTGAAGCACGCGTGACGCTCCCGCTAATTTTTGGCATTTGCATCTCACATGAACAGATAAATTCAATCTCCAACGTACAATCTCCAATGTACACACAGAAACTTCACGGCAACCTGTCAAAATAAAAGTATGGTTTAACATGAAACAGAACAATATTAGTCCTGTATTACTATTGTACAGTATAATGTGTTTATATATTCCTATTTATAAATCATATATATGTTTGCCAAAAATTAAAAAGGTTTATTTTTCATTTGATTAAAAATAAATAAATGTTTATGCTTTCATTTGATTATGTGAAAAATTAAAACAAGAATTTCTAAAAAAAAAAAAAAAAAAAAGATTGTAAAGCCCTATTGTTCAAAATGTTAAAATAGAGAGTTTGACTTATTTTTTCACTGAAATGTTTTCATTATTACACCAAGTAGGGTAAAGTACCGGGAAAAAAATATGCCCCCCCCCCCCCCCAAAAAAAGCTGGAAACCTAGGGGGAACACTGATTCTTATGAAGAAAAATGGCTTGAACGTAAACCCAACGTACAGCAATGATGTTGCATGATCAAGCCATGAGGTGTTCAGTTTGAAGCCCTTAAAACACTTAATTTAGATTTTCTTTTTAGTTAATTATCTTGAAATTTTTTAAGTTTAAATTTCAGCTCAGTACAGCACTTTAAGCACCAACACTTTTTCAGTAAGTTGCCTTTCTTGTAGAATTGTGCTTCAAATAAAGAACTTTATATTGACCAGATTGTTAGTTAATCATTTACAAGTCAATATTGCCTATATGGACAGGGATTAAAAAATAATAATAAATAATAAAAAAAAAAAAGTGAACTTGTAAAACTGCGGTGTTAAATGTGATGCGGTTGAAAATTTGGGTGCACCTAACTTTTGTGCTGGTGCACCTAAGAAAAAAAGTTAGGCGCACCAGTGCAACCAGCGCAAAAAGTTAGTCTAGAGCCCTGAGATCCAGTGTTTTCCACGACTCAGAACGGCATGTGCTGTGGAGTTTACTGTGCGTTCGGGAATGCAACAGCCACCAGTTATGCTTTATATTTGTGGCAGTTTTTACTGAAGCTGGAGTTTTACTTCAAAATAAAAGCTTAAAAGTGTGGTATGAATTGACAGCTAGTGGTCTAAATGCAGTCTAAATTCAAAATATCTCTTTCAAATGTAAAAATTAGGAAAGAATTTGCAATCATAATCACGATTACTTTGGTCAATATTGTAATCACGATTATGACTGGGTGCAAAACTTTAAATTAGTGATTAATTTTAAAGAAAAAAGATACTGAATACGTTTATGCAAGTCTAAAGTAGTCTAAGCCTATAGAAATTGAATGTAATTGTTTGACTGTAACGGATCCAATATACTGTTACACACGCATTTTAATTTTCAACTGTTTATGATCATTTAACTGACAAGGGTTTCCAAGAATAATCACAGAGCACCTCATTTTGAAATATTTTTGCATGTATTTGACCGTTTAGGTGCGTACCTTGAGCTAAAACATAACTTGACATGTCGTTTTCTGCTCCGTCAAAGAACATCAAAGAAACATTAATAAATCAAGCACGTCCCGTTTTCTGAAAGTCACGTTACATGATTTTGCTGATTTGCATGTGAAATTAGGCTTTTATAGAGGAGGAGCGAAAGCGCACCACTGGAAAGGGGGCGGAATGGGGTGCAATAATCATTTCATCTCGATTACTGTATTTTCATGATCGTTTAAAGCCAAAATCGAAATAGAAACTGAATTTTGATTAATTGTACAGCCCTAGTGTAAAGTAACAATAACATACCTATGAAATTGTAATTTTCATTTATTTTACAGTGCAATTTTTTTTTTACAATATATGGCTATTACTGCCGTTGTTGCTGTTATTATAATATTCTAAAACACCAGTGTGCATGTAATTTAGACTGAGACAGTATATCAGAAATAAAAAGAGGGTTGAGTCCCCTTTAAAGTTCAGGTACAAGCCAATTCACAGACTTTCTTCGTTTAGAACATGGGATGGAGCTTTTAATTTGAACTCTCAAAGTATATTAGATGG
This sequence comes from Garra rufa, assembly GCF_049309525.1. Lineage (NCBI taxonomy): Eukaryota > Metazoa > Chordata > Actinopteri > Cypriniformes > Cyprinidae > Garra > Garra rufa. The sequence goes on from NC_133373.1 coordinate 29,892,545, forward strand.
AATTATTTAACTTTTTTTATAATAAATCGCAATAAATATTGTATCCTGGACTTTATGTTGTGATATTATCACATGAGATTTTGATATCGCTACATCCCTAGTATATATTCGTCCTTCAAAAGGAAAAAACAAAACAAGGATATTTGAGATATATGCAGATAAACGTAAACAAAAACGTAAACAAAGCAGCACTTTCTTACCATTTTGAATATCAATTATGTTGATCATTTCATTTTAAGTGGCTCATGTTATGAAAATATTCACATATTAGAATACTTTGGTAAGATCACTTAACATTAGAACAGCCTTCTGTTTGTGCCACCTTCATTTACTTATTTGTTTTCATAACGTTCGCAAACTGCCGCCGATGTGTGGAACACACCAAACAAACTAGCCTGCCAGTACACTGGTCGACGGCCCGACAAGACGGTGTCCCAACCTTTAGAACATTGTTGAAATCTGCGTGATTACCTTAGTGGTGACAGCTGCCGTAGGGGGGGAGCTCCGGGCTCCTGTCCCGGGAGAACTTGGAGAACCAGGTGAACCAGGGTGGAGGGATGCGGTTGGGGGAGAGGACAGACTGGGCTTTGGGGAGCTGGAGAAGGAGAGTTTAAAACTGGGGCTCTGTCGTCCTGAGAGGCTTGCCTTCCCTGTCAGCACCTCCTTCTCTTCTGAATCTTTTACTTGGGAAAATAAAGAAGAAGAAAAAAAACAAGTGAACAATCAAAACACAATGACATTTTTGTAATCAAATAGTAGGTGATCATCAACATTATGCTGCCTGCATATAGCAGTAACGTACGTTTCTTCCTCTCCATGAACTTGCTGATAGGATCCATCAGGTCCTCATCACTCTTCATCTTATCTGAGGGTGGCACCACAGCTTCACCATCCTCCAAGTCTTCCTCATCTGTGTTAAACCACATCTCCTCTTCGTCTTCCAGCGTCCGTGCATCCCGGCGAAAGCGGTGATTTCTTAGAATCGACCGCATACTGGAGACAAACACGAAAATATATTTTTTAAAAGGTACATCCACTTAAAAATAACTATTACATGCCAAAGAAATTCCATTCCGAAAAATGGAATTGTAATAGACGGCATAGCAAACTTTTTAGGGTTGAAAAAGGAGATTAGGATGCAAAGCTCTCAGTAGGAGCACAGCAATAAAAAAAACAATAAAAAAAGTAATAATTTATCATTTCAGTTATTTAAAAAAAAAAAACAGATCAAGTAATATTATTGTGATTCTACTGCACTGTTAAAATGTAGTAATTACCAAGTATTTTAAGACATAATTTTTTTATTTGTATTTTAAGAAAATCGTTAAATTAAAAATCAAATAAGAAAATTACTATAGTAATACTAACAAGAAGTAATAAAATAAGTATTAGTAGCAATAATAATAGTACTAATTTGTTTTTATTACGATACCAGCATCTACTGCTATATTTATGGCAGATATTTTAAAAGAAACAAATTATCAATACACAATTATCAATATACTAAAATCATTATAACAAGATTAATTTGTATAAAAGATTTTTCACTGCAATATGAGATAAAAAAATATGACTTTTCCTGGTGACACATCACATTTTTTAAAAGATACCTAGCTTAATAATAATATATTAATTTTATTTTAGGGCACAACATTAAAATGGTAATATGTGACCCTGGACCACAAAACCAATCATAAGGTAATTTTTTTTTTTTAATTGAGTTTCATACAACATCTAAAAGCTGAACAAATAAGCTTTCAGTTAATGCATGGTTTGTTAGGATAGGACAATATTTGTCCGGGACTATTTGAAATCTGGAATCTGAGGGTGCAAAAAAAAAAAAAAATTACAAAATCAAAATATTGAGAAAATCGCCTTTAAAGTTCTTAGCAATGCATATCACTAAACAAAAATTAGGTTTTGATATATTTCTGGTAGGAAATTTACAAAATATCTTCATGAAATATGATCTTTACTTAATATCCTACTGATTTTTGGCATAAAAGAAAAATCGATAATTTTGACCCATACAATGTATTGTTGGCTATTATTACAAATATACCTGGGCTACTTATGACTGGTTTTGTAGTCCAGGTTCATATATTATGGTTGTCAAACATTAAACCATAAGGCTTTTATTTTGGCTGCAAACCACAAAGGCAGCTTTAAAGCATCTCTTTGGCTAAAAATATATAACTTAAAACAGCATCCCTAAATAGTGATTTCACTTAATTTCAGGATCCATATAACAATGCAATGACTACCAACCTGTCAAGTTTTGGGTTGTCCTGTCTTTCTCTCTGCTGTTCATATCGAAGCTTCAGTCCCTTAAACGTCTGAACATAGTCCACGTCCTCCAGGGCCTTCCAGTAGTTCTCAATGATATGAGCCGTCAGGGACTTCACATCCTCCTACACACAAAACACAGCAATTACACACAAAATAAACAACATATCAGTGTTCATAACAGTGTTTTCAAGAGCAGCATTATGAGATATGATGCTTTGATAAATGTACTCACCACTCTGACATACTCAAACATCTCTATAATGGCTGAGTTGATGAGGTTGTATCTGGATCCATTGTTGAGGAAAGCTTTGACCACTGGCTCAAACAGGAAGTTCCTCATTATGTATCGGTTATAAAACTCGTCCTTCAGGCCAATGATTTTCCTCATGAAACGCAAAGCACCTGGACGAGAGAAACGAGAGCGAAAGGTACAGAGAGATTTAACAGCCAAGCCATAATTGATGTCTGTCAGCAGGGTAGTACTGCATGCTTGGTCCTTATCCAAAATAAATTAGTGCTTGTTAATAATGCTGCTGGTCCTGAATGCAGAATTTCTTGGCATGTGTTGAAATAAGTGTAACAGTAATCATTATCAACAAAGCAATTCACAGTAGAAATGGATTAGCATCGCTGAGTGTTCGGTGTTACAGATTATGCGGTTTGAATGTTGTGATGATGGCGAGTAATTACTCCCCATGTCTGTCATTTGTCCAGTCCTAATTATCTATACAATATAGAACTCTATGTAGAATTCAGATGGCTCCAATACTTTTATGGTTTGTGGCAACTTGCGTATATAATCCACTCCATGCCATCATGTCTCTGGACCAGAGCAGACTGTGAAACCAGACTTCTTTCTGCCCGATGGGAAGCATATTTACACTGTCTGAATTGTTCTCTATACCCTATATAGTGCACTATGTGCCATTTACCATACAGAAAATACTTTTTTTGTGAACAAGTCACCAATTTCTGCCACAGCTTTAGCAGGTACTTATAGTGCAGGGGGTGGGACGCTTTGGATTCTATAAATCATTTGATTAGACAAAGTTTAATAAGAAGCTGAAGTGCAGGGTGATGTCATCAAAATCATTGATCCATATAGACCTTTTTCCAGAGTAAATGATGAGCGCCGCCATTACGAATTCTAACGTCAGATTGAATGCCTTTCTGTTCTGGTTTCCATAGGAACCCATTCAAATAGCGTCCATCTGTTTTTAATGTAGCTAACGTCCGCTGCTTCGTGTCATCTACACACTCATTAAAGTGAGGCACTGACAAATGACGGTCATTGCGACATTGCCAAGCGATGGCGCTATGGAGCCATGTGCTTTTTAAAAACATTTTAATATGTTTAACATTAGTTTATTAGCTCGGAATTAGGGCTGCACGATATATCGAATAATTATTGTTATCGCGATAACAGTCTACGCAATATTGGTATCGCAGAGAGTTGCGATAAATGGCATTTAATTGGTTTCATTTCTTTACAAAACTTTCGCTAGGCTAACTACTGCACAGACTGCTGTGAGCTGCAGTGTGACAGGTTCACCTTTCTCTCCAACATTACATAACCATTTAAACTTAATCTTTATATTATTCCCTTTAATTAACTTTTGAGATATTAGCCGTCAGTCACTCCCTGTCATTGACACTGCGCTCCGCTGAACTAGGAACCGGCTGTTTTTTTCTCTCAACTATCCTGTTCCGGATCTGCACAAACTGCATTGCAATTAGGTGTGTGTGATATGACGATGTTTTACTGTGGACAGTTAAAAGGTCCACACAATCTATATTTCGTGTTAGAGCGCGCACATTCTGTCAAATACAATTCTGCCGCCTCAGTCTTAATAGAGGCTACTGTTCAACGCGGCACACATTCAAATCAAATGATAACTCAGCTGCAGAGGACCGCTCACTCATAGGCATAATTTCCACTGTGGGGACACGCTTTTTTCAAAATCCCGTTTGTGTCCTGCCACTTTCAAGACAAGGTTTTGTTAAAGTAATCTATTGTATTGTAGAATGGACGCTATGCACTGCTGAGAGTTTCGCGCGGTCGTTAAAACGAAACCGAAAGTAACACGCGCACGCGTATTCAAATACAATGTTAATACCCCGTGTTTAGAGAGCGAACCCACAATGCGCGCAAATTAGGCTATATAACATATTTAGGCTGTTATTAATATGTGGGCTATATATTAAGTTTTGTAGTTGTCTATAACTGTATCATGCTTCAAAAATTCGGTCTCTATTTGCGCTTTGAATAAAGAACAGACATCACTGCAGACTATGAAAAGGCTACTCTAAGACAAGCTAATAAGATTGTTTGTGATTCAACATACATTTTGTACACAGAATATGAGTTGTTGCCTTCAGGGAGGAGGTTTAGAGTTCCTTATTGTAGAATGAATAGATTTAAAAATTCATTCATCACTGTGTCTATAAAGTGGTTAAATAATTGTAGTATGGAGCTGTAAAATTTTATTTTTATTTATTTATTTTTATTGGGGTTATGTATTTATCTATTTATTGTTGTGTTATTTGTATTGTTATTGGTGTGCTTTGTTTGTCTGTCAATTGATTACAGCATGGGTGATGGGCCCAAGACAAATTTCCCTGCGAGGGACAATAACGTTTACCTTACCTTACCTTGAAACAGTAGCCTACTTTGATTATGGCTGCATTTATTGTCTAAATGACTAAGAAAGAACTGGGTCGTTTATTTTTTATTTATACTGTAGTAGATTCTTTAAAAATGCAGTGGTTATCTCCAATTTTAATGGCTCTACCTATAGAGAAAATAAACATCTTGTTGATGTACTCATATTTTCTATTAAGTTAGATTTAATTCGGATGACAGAAGAATATCTTTTACCTGTTTATTTTAGTATAATCATTACATATATAAATGATAAAAAATAGACAATAATAATAAAAATAATAATAATAATTTTAAAAATAAATATCGCAAGAAATATCGTTATCGCAATATTCAACAACATCGCATATTTTCCCAATATCGTGCAGCCCTACTCGGAATATACCCTAATTTGACTAGAAACAATGCAGACCGGAAATGCAAAGCATTCTTTCAGTTAAGAGTCGGACTTACTTCCGTGTTCAGGAAAAACGTCTATAGGAAGGAAGTTAGAGACTAAGTTTTGAATGCTTATATGTTGTAAATGCGAATGCTGTCATTGTTTTGGAGCAGAGCACACTAGGTTATAGATAACCTTAAGTCTAACATATTCATACCAAAAAAAGCAAAAAAAAAACAAACTTAAATTTTGATCTCATGGGGACTTTAAGATAATGTACTTAAATAACTAACTGAAAACTAAAACTGAAAATAAACTTTTTAAAAATCAAACTAAAACAATGACAAATTCATAACAAAAGTTCTACAAAAAATTAAACTAAAGTAAACTGAAAATAAAAAAAAAACAATTTAAAATATTAATAAAAGCTAAAAATAGAAATAAGAAATAATAGAAAATAGAAATAATACAAAAATAGTTTGATCTGAGCACAAAATCTCAAGACCTTGATAATTTAAGAATGGAATAAAAATCAGTCTTTACAAATTTATACTGAAAAACATTTAATTAAAATAAATAAATATATAAATAAATAAAATACACAGAGAAATGCAAACCTATCAAATTTAAATATAAAAGTAAACATTGAAATCAATTTAAATCTATGAGAACACAATGAGAATGTTGGCAGGGCAATTAGAAATCTGAGCTACTGGCTCAACCAGACAAGCATAAAAAAAATCCCTTACTTTCAATCTGTTAGCAATTAAAACAATTAACCCCATTTACATTCATAACGTCCCTGATTTTCTTCTTCAAAACGCAACAGTGCATGAAAACAAAAAGCTTCTGAAAAAAGTAATCTTTTCTACTAATACTGGTATGAGAAAAATATTGACCAGTACTATCATTGCCACTTTTTCTACAATCCAATAAAATCACAATGGACGAAAACAAAAATCCTACCCTACAATATTTCCTGCTGAATATCAGTTTCAAATGTGAATGTGTGTGTGTGTGCGTGCGTGCATATACTCACATAAGGCTAAGAAAGCATGTTGAGATGCAGTGAGCACCAGTACTCTGCGGAGGATGTCTTTGTTGATGATGTAGTTCTTTATGTGATACGTGTGATGCTCCACGCAGAAAGTGAGCAGCTCTACGATCAGAGCCAGCAGCTGACACGTCTGGAAATCATCTGACGAGACAAACAAACAGTGAGAAGTCTGCTGAGGTCACATCTTTAAATAGGTATGCAAAATGTCAATTGAGAAATGATTCAAAAAGGCTGCCTACACATTCAGTCTGCATGCATCCTACAAGCTTGCAAAAAAAAAATCTATTACCTTTGCTGGGTTTTTCTTCTGTGGTGTTGGCAAGAAGTGGAGCAGAGAGCACATGCATGCAATGCTTATAGAAGAAACTCAAGAACTCTGTCTTCTCTGTTTTCTGCGGGGAATCAAACAGTTAAAGAAATTAAAGAAACTAAGACCATGAAAGTGTGGCACAATGCATCAAAAATATAATCATATTAAAACATGTCTTACATTAGCAGTTGCCAGCATGTTCTCCGGGTCCACTAGCGTCCTCAGCAACCCCATTAGCTGTACGGCTCCACCCAACTCTGGATCCGTGTCACAGATCATATGCTCAATGATCAGATTTATCAACAGAATGTCCTGTAAAATAGAGACAAGTGGTGAGGAAAACAGACAGCTGGAAGGATCACAAGAGTCAGTGGGTGTGACTTACGTCATCATTCTGCTGAGACTCCTGCATAACAAACTCTCGCACCATGGAGGGGTTGTACTCCACCAGGTAGGAGAAGATATCAGTGGCTGCTCCACGCACCTGAACATCATCCATGCCCTTTAACACAATGCACACATCATTTATACATACAGCAAGCTAGAGTTATGATCTTCATTGAGAACAAAGTTGAAGATAGTTAGAGACAGTTACAAATGTAGTAGATGTACCTATGCTCCATAAAATACAATACTATAGATTAGGGCTGTCACGATACCTTGATTCAATTAGATGCATTTTGCCTGTGCAGAGTAACCGGCAAAATACCAGAAGTGGCGCATTCCACAGATGATAATCCATTAAAAGCATTATTAGAACGTTTTCCAAGGCTGCATGACATATTAAACCCATTTAAAAATCATAAAGCACGAATTCACAAATGATCGCAACTGGTGGCCGTTGCGTTCCCAGATGCGCACTAAGCTCACAGCACATGCAATAAACAGGTTCATTGCATTTATTATGAACTGAGCCACTCTGAACTGCGGAAAACATCAGATCACAAGCTCATCGCCTGATTGAAGTGTGCATCACTTTGCAATACGCAGCGACTTGATGAAGGGATCAAGTCATATTGTGCTTTCGTTTATGGTTCGTTTGACAGATACTGAGGCAAAGCATAATGGCCCAAAACACAACTTTAAAGACATTTTATGATAGAAAAAGAAGAAGTTTAAATATATTTAAAAAACTGCACTTTTTGCCTGGAAAACCTAGTTTCATATCGTCATGTGACCACGATATCAAGATTTACTATCGCGATACCACGATATTGATAATACTGATATATCCAGAGAATTAAAGGAGTAGTTCACTTTCAGAACAGAAGTTTACAGATAATGTACTCACCCCCTTGTCATCCAAGATGTTCATGTCTTTCTTTCTTTAGTTGTAAGAAAATTATGTTTGAGAAATTATGTTTGACTTCTATGATGCCCCCGAGTTTGATCTTCCAAAATGCAGCTTCAAATGGCTCTAAACGATCACAGCCGAGGAAAGAAGGGTCTTATCTAGCAAAACGATGGGTTATTTTCTAAAAAAAAAAATTACAATTTATATACTTTTTAACCTGAAATGCTCGTCTTGTCTAGCTTTGTGTGTACTCTGTGTAGATTAAAAAAGTATACAAATTGTTAATGTTTTTAGAAAATGACCGATCGTTTCGCTAGATAAGACCCTTCTTCCTCGGCTGGGATCATTTAGAGCCCTTTGAAGCTGCATTTAAACTGCATTTTGGAAGTTCAAACTCGGGGGCACCATAGAAGTATATTATATGTAAAGAAATCCTGAAATGTTTTCCTCAAAAAACATCATTTCTTTACGACTGAAGAAAGAAAGACATGAACATCTTGGACGACAAGACGGTGAGTACTACTCCTTTAAATGTTGTTCAGTCAATATTAAAGAAAGTTTAGATCACGCAGTAAAGTGTAAAAACAATTGTCAGGCTGTTGATTCCCTCTTCAGTCATTTGTCATAATGCGTAATGTATGCTCTATTGTTTATAATACATTGTGTTTTATGAGTTTTCCAATAAAACCATGATTACTTGCTTTTGATACTTTATTTGAACTAATTACTGCTATTATATATATATGTATCTTAAGTATTTTTATGGGCTATTGTTTACTTAGGTCTATTTTCATTACAAAAAAAATGTATTATAATTTATCTGATTACTCGATTAATCATCAGAATAATTGACAGCCCTACTAAAGATGTTAAAACCACAAAAAGATACCACCAAATTTACTGACACCCAACAGCAAATCTGTTCTTTGAAATAGCAAGTATGTCTTACAAGAATAACTTCCAGCGCTGGCAGGATACCCATGTTGGACAGCGTTTTGAAGAAAGCGTCTCTGTTCTGTGGTTGTAACGTTTGTGAGAACGCACAGAACTCCTTCAGGAAATTCACCTGAATGTGACAAACAATAACAAATTTGTTTGTATCCACTGTTTTGAGTAGGAGGGTTAACACAGCCATTAGTAATGCTGCTTCATACCAGCTCATGCCGTTTGTCGTCATCTGTGGCTTCATCAGTTAGCTGTGCAAAGAGCTCAGTCAAAAACTTCTCATCATCCTGAAAATAAAAGCATAAGAAATAGAGAGCTCTTGTTATATCAGTTTAATACATAAAAAACTAGCTTACAAATACTTTAAAACAAATGAAAATGTACATATGGATACAATTGCACACTATAAATGTAGTGCCGTCAAATGATTACTCACGATTAAATCACATCCAAAGTTCATGTTTACATAACATATGTGACCCTGGACCACAAAACCAGTCTTACGTAGCACAGGCAATTTTTGTAGCAATAACCAAAAATACATTGTATGGGTCAAAATGATCAATTTATCTTTTACACCAAAAATCATTAGGATATTAAGTATAGATCATGTTCCATGAAGATATTTTGTAAATTTCCTACCATAAATATATCAAAACTTAATTTTTGATTAGTAACATGTATTGCTAAGAACTTCATTTGGAACATTTTAAAAGCAATTTTCTCTATATTTTAATTTTTTTTTGCACCCTCAGATTTCTTAGCCAAATATTCTCCTAACAAACCATACATCAATGGAAATCTTATTTATACAGCTTTCAGGTGATGTATAAATGTCAATTTCAAACAACCATTATGACCGGTTTTGTGGTCCAGGGTCACATATGTGTGTGTATGGTGTATATGTATTATGAATATATAAACAATATATATATTAAATATATCAATGCATACACAGTTCACACACATAATGTAAACAAATTTTACTTTGGATGCGATTAATCGTTTGACAGCACTAAAAATATAAAAAAAAATTTAGCCAGTATTCACGCTAATTTAAACTCTTGCTATATACAATGCATGATGCATCCATGCAGCACACCGTGTGAAATGCAACCATAAATAATTCTGTTTAGCCAGATTTGGCTTAATGAACCTGGTTCTTGATAAATGTTCATTTATAGTTGCCTATATACATTATCCTAATGTCAACTGAGCTCACCATAAAGCTGTAAATCACAGAGAGGCTTAAAATGGTTTTGCAACATTACTTGACCTCCAGCCGAATGAGGGTGACACATATTTGATAAATGCACATCGCCACCAAGGTTAGACATGTGACTGATACTGTATTTTACTGCATCAGCTTGTCACGGACATAAAAGATTACACCTCAAAAAAAGGGGAACCAGTCAAGTGAATCAAAACACTGTTTGCGATTACGCTGTCATGGGAAAGTACACCTAATTGCTGCTCAGACAATCATAAGAAAAAGCTTTTAGGATATATGGTTGGTTTATTCAAACATATGAGATGGGGATATAGTAATATTAAAACATTATTGTGCCATAACAAGCATATTCATCTGCAAAGATGGACAAACAACCATACTGAACCGAAGCTGTCTGGAGGTTGGAGAAAATAATCATCCAGCACGCCTGCCAAGCGTTTGTGACATCACATGATATGGCTCTAAAGAACATGATGGTGCTGTTTCCATGGCAACAAGCCCCCTCCCCTACCTCCAATCCCAGTATCAAACAATTCCACTGTAAGGCTTAGGTGAGAAGCACGTATCAAACCATTTCACAACTTAGACACAACTAAAGTAAAATCTAACTTAATGATGAAAAGATTTCAAACGCACCCTTGAAACTCGTCAGAGAGGCAGATACGGTTGTCGATTTTCTACTAAATGATAAAATGCATGCATGTACATCTGGAAAAGCAGTAAGCACGGTTATCTTTAAATCTGTTATCTACATCTCCAGTCCATTTATTGTGGAAAACATATGTATGACCTTTAAAAAAAGAACCAAAGTACAGCCCACCATGTGCATCCCATCAAGAGCAATGAGATGGTAATGCAAACCAGGAAATATGTGACCCTGGACCACAAAACCAGTAGTAGCACAGGTATATTTGTAGCAATAGCCAAAAATACATTGTATGAGTCAAAATTATCGATTTTTCCTTTATACCAAAAATCACTAGGATATTAAGTAAAGATCATGTTCCATAAAGATATTCTGTAAATTTCCTACTGTAAATATATATCAAAACTTAATTTTTTATTAGTTATATGCATATCTAAGAACATCATTGGGACAACATTAAAGGGGATTTTCTCAGTATTTTGATTTTTTTGCACCCTCAGATTCTAGATTTTCAAATAGTTGTATCTCAGCCAAATAATGTCATATCCTAACAAATGGAAAGCTTATTTATTCAGCTTTCAGATGATGTATCAATCTCAATTTTTTTTAAAAATTGACCCTTACGACTGGTTTTTTGGTCCAGGGTTACATATTAGTACCCGCATCACAAACATGCAAACATATTCACTGCATTTGCAATGAATTTGAGAGAGGTGATGCTGGTACATTGTCTATACGTTACCTGTGAGTTAATCTATAGCTTCCCTCACCTAGTTTAGGCATTTCAACTCAACCGCCAGTGTACAAAGTTCACAACTGCTCACATATACACGGTTGAGTATGAAAACCCACCTGCAGCATGCCAACAATCTCCACTTTGTTGAAGAAGATGAAGGAGTGCAGGGTGGAGAGCATGTTTTCTTCAAAGACGGAAGGGGTGGGCAGCACCATGTCCTGAATATACTGCACCCGGTATGTCTGGTGAATCTTCTGCCGCAGCTCCGGGTCTGAAATGGGAATGACCTCTTTAAACCGTGCCGTGGTGGTGAGGAACTCTCGATGCCGCCGTGGCTGGGGTAGCGACGGATCGAACTCCAGACATCCGATCACATCCATGATGCATTCTTCGGAGAACATGACTTCGAAAAGCGCGGTGCGGTTGAGGAGGAAAATGCCTTTGATGATGTCGTAGAGGTGATGCAGGCCTTCGCGGTTCTCCAAGTCCTCGCACACTCGGAACAGCTCCAGCAGTTTGCGGATGTAGCCCTCATTCTCCAGCGCCAGGGCTAGTTTTTCCCGCCGTAACGGAGAAGGTAAGGATGACGCCACCAGCTCGGCAACTTCCTCCAGTCGGGAGAGCTCGCATGGCGGAAGTTCGAGACCGGGAGAGGACATGTCATCAAAACGCTCCTCTTCAGACTCATCTATCAGCTCCTGGGTGATGTCTACAGAGGGGTCCTTTCCCTGGACCTGTAGATGCAAAAACAAAGGACTTCAGAATGAAGCACTACACCAACAGACAGAACATTCTATAGATGTGCATCACTGACATAATCACCTGACATATTTTCTCCCAGATCTCATCGCAACCAGCCTTTTCCTGGAAGCTGAGAGCCAGGTCATAGTTTTCAGCCTCGGACCATACTATTAATGTGTCCTTCAAAGACAAAACACAAATTACATCACCAAATGTCAAAAGAGCATGTGATACACAAGCACAGTCATACAGAGACACTACAGGCAAAAAAAAACATTGTTTGTTCATGCAAAAGTCTATTTTAAATTTTTGGGCTATTTTGCTTCCATTACATCTTTAGCAGAAAAATACAAATTTGTGACCCTAGACCACAAAACCAGACATAAGGGTCAGTTTTTTTTAAATTGAGATTTATACATCAGCTAAAAGCTGAAACAAATAAGCTTTGATGTATGGTTTGTTAGGATAGGCAATATTTGACTGAGATAGATCTATTAGAAAATCTGTAATCTGAGAGTGCAAAGAAAATAAAAAATAAATAAATCTAATTATCAAGAAAATTGCTTTTAAAATAGTCCAAATAAAGTTTTGAGCAATGCCTATTACTAATCAATTTTTTTTGGTAGATTTGGTATATATATAATTATGGTATGAAATTACTAAATATCTTAATGGAACATGATCTTTACTTAATATCCTAATGATTTTTAGCATAAAAGAAAAATCGATAATTTTGACCCATACAATGTATTTTCACTACAAATATACCCGTCCTACTAAAGACTGGTTTTGCGGACCTGAGTCACATAAGTGCTTATTTTATTTCACTTCATCCAGCTTCAATATTCATATTTCTGTTTTGAAAATATATGCAAATGAGTGCATGTTTAATTAATTGATCACTTGCATATTTAAATATAACATTTCAAAATATCCATGATACAAAACAACTCTCTTAACCCTTTAAAGCCTACTGTATCATATTTGGTAAATTAGCTAAATGATCAAAACTGTAAAACCTGTTGTACACAATTTACTACTGTACATGCTGCCTGAACGAAAGTTTATACTTTTTAGTAAGAAAAAAGCCTTTTAGTACAATTCTAGAAATGTTGACCTTCACCTTCATGTCTTTTGAATGTCTTTTTAAAAGTAAACATAACAATTGTATTTTTAAGTAATATTTCAAGAGGAACATTTACTCACCTGAGGCAAATTTACTGATTATTTACTTTATTACCCACACATAATTTAATAACCATGAAAAACCATGTTAATTATGTTTATGTTTTGCATCCCATAAACAAAAACATAGAATTTTGATCAAACTAAGCATTTAAATATCCTTTTAAGATGACATTTTATTACAAAACAGAGTGAAAACTGATATTTATATACATTTATGCAAGCAGTCTGCTATAGGGTTACAAATATTTCATTGATTTACATTACAAGCTATCAAAACTGCATCTACTTTTTGTCCATATAAATAATGTTGTATAAATAACATCAGCAGCAAATTGTGCAAAAACTGATGAGGTTTATTTCATCCTAAACTTTATATTCCATAAGAGCCACAAATGCTTGATGAAACCAACAAAAAGCAAACTTTAAATTTTTTTAATACTTTGCCTAAAGGTTTAAAATATTACCATTCTATTAAACAATTGTGACCCTGGATCACAAAACCAGTCTCAAGTACCATGGGTATATTTGTAGCAATAATAATAAAAAATACATAGCATGGGTCAAAATTATCGATTTTTCTTTTATGTCAAAAATCATTAGGATATTAAGTAAAGATCATGTTCTATGAAGATATTTTGTAAATCTCCTACAGTAAATATATCAAAACGTATGTTTTTATTAGTAATAATCATTGCTAAGAACTTCATTTGGACACCTTTGAAGGCGATTTTCTCAATATTTGAGAATCAGATTCCAGATTTTCAAACCGTTGTATCTCAACCAAATATTGTCCTATCCCAACAAACCATACATCAATTGAAAGCTTATTTATTTATGATGTATAAATCTAATGACTGGTTTTGTGGTTCAGGTTCACATTTCGACTTTTCTGACTATAATTTCATATGCCAGGCTTTACAGTGTTATTCTACTGTGAATAACCAACTCTGGAAGTGTGGTGAGATCTACAATTTAATATTTCTCCCAACTCACCTATGATGTCTTGCATCTATATAAGATAAATGTGTACTTGACCTTTAACCGAGACATTAATTCACACATAATTATGAATTACGTTCACAAAAGAACTGATGAGCTGTCAACAAAGACATGTCACAACATTTCAAACGCACCTGCTGTTTCTGATAGGCGGTGTTAGGGTTGATTTTGGACTCCAGCAGCAGTGACCCTGTTTTAAAGAACGGGCACATCTTACTTGCACAGTCAAGGAAAAGTGGCCCTGTACATCATCTCTGTAATGTTTTGAAACCTACCATCACTTTCGGCGCGCACCAAGAGAGACATGCCTTTCAGCCTCTCCACGTAGGCGGATGACACATGTCCCGTCCCCCGATCATCCCACTGGCGGTCCTCATTCAGAGTGTACACTTTTACTCGTCTACGAGTGTCAGTCATCCTTGCAAGTAACTCTCAAACAGGCTTTTGCCCTTGATTCAATAAATCGCAACGTCCTCGGCTTGCAAGGTGCAACAGAATCTGCTGTCAACTTCAAGCTGAAATGTATGGCATTCACTGGCAAGCTGTCGCGAAGCTGATGCAGTGTGTTGTTGTGGGGTCTATCACAGTAAACTTATGCAGTCCAGAAGAATAATTCTGACCAGTCTAGCGATGGTCAGCTAGCTGCTGTGTGCAGCCGAGACTCTCCACAACATACTCTATATTTTGAACTTTTACAAACGGAAATCACGAAAAACGCTTCTCCGTTTCTAAAGGGCGTGAAACGGTGAGGAATGAGTTTAAAAGCATGCAGCCAGAGCACGAACGCAGAATGTGTTTATTTTCCTCCGTGCCCCTTTACTTTAAGCTAGCTAGGCTATGCTAACGCTGCGACTAATTCAGTCAAACGGGGTTAGCGTAGCTAGCGCCTCAGCTAGCAGGCTATCTCCTCCCGCGAGTCATTTTAAACCAGAAATGTTCGAAACGCGACCGAATGAACTCCAAAGACGTACCGATAACGCTATTTGATTATTATACTCGCGCGCGGTCGGTGAAAAGGCGGGAAGGGTCGTGTATAAAGCGGCACGTTCATAATAAGCTAAGCTATATTTTCTCCAAGTATTCCGCCATATTCTGGCTAAGGGCCGCGGATGGACCAGCCAGTCTCTTCACGCACAGATAAACATTCCCCGATGTAACTAATCGAATAGACTCGCTCGTTTCACTTTCCGGGACGGCGAATGGCCAGCGCGACCGTCGAGCACCATGAAATAGCAGCGTCTTGACGAAAAGTAATTATTAGCCCCACTGTGAAGATTCGGCCATCTTGGGTCCCCTCAGAAAGCCGCTACGGGGTTTCCTGTGCTGCAGGCGCAGGGCCGCCGCCACAGTTTAAAGACACAGTGCGCCAAAATGGCCAGCGCAGACACACTGGTGTTTCGTAACACCCAAACACTCACTGCTGGTGAAAAGGAAAGGGACATGGAGAGGAATGAGAATGAGATTGAAAGTAAGCGTGAACACGCGCGGCTTCGTGAACGAATGACTGCTAGATAGCGCCTAAAGAGAATAAACTTCATACTGTTTATTTTGTGCCACAGTAAATTGTAGTTCTATTAATTTCAGTCACTTAACAGTCTCTGCTGGGCACCTAGCCCATACAAACCTATTTTGATCAACCAATCTAGACTCACCTTTGGAACATGGTTAACCAAATCAACAAAGTCCCTATAATGTCATAGCCAGTGTGGCCAACCATGTCCATGACCAAGGTTCAGAAGGTTTTTTTTTAAAGAAGTTTGCTCACCAAGCCTGCGTTTATTTGCATTTATATCCAAAGTACGGTAAAATTGTAAACTGCTTTCTATGTGAATATGCTTTAAAATGTAGTTTATTCCTGTGATCAATGTCTTCAGTGTCCCATGATCCTTCAGATATCATGATTTTCTGTTTAAGAAACATTTTTGACTATTATTGTTAGTATTATCAATATTTAAAACAACTGAGTACATTTTGTTCAGGATTCTTTGATGAATAGAAAGATCCAAAGATCAGCGTTTATCTGAAATAAGCTTTTGTAACATTATACACTAAGCGTTCAAAGCTTGGAGTCAGTATACTTTATAGAAAGCATAAATATAGAAATTAATACTTTTATTTAGCAAGGATGCTTTAAATTGATCAACAGTGATGATAAAGACATTTGTAATGTTACAAAGATTTCTATTTCAGATGAATGCTGTTCTTAACTTTCTACTCAGCTAAAACTTCAACTCAGTTGTTTTCAACTTAGTAATAATAAAAAATGTTTTTTTAGCAGCAAATCAGAATATTACAATACTTTCTGATGGATCATGTGACTAGAGTAGTGATGCTAAAAATTAGGCTTTGAAATCAGGAATAAATAATATTTTAAAATATATTCAAATTTTTAAGTTATTTTAAATAGTAAAATATTTAAAAATTTATTTTGCTGTACTTTGGATCAAATAAATGCAGGCTTGGTGAGAGACTTCTTTAAAAAACATTAAACATCTTACTGTTCAAAAACTTTTGACTGGTAGTGTAGATTATATAACTGTAAAAATGATTTACTAATCTTTCTAACTACAATTTTAGTTTTGCTCATCTGTTCAAACTTTGTCACCACAAATGTTAAAGTGTTGGTGTCACAAGGGCATTGTTATGTGGTTGCTATGTTGTTGCTTGTTGCTATGTGGTACAGGATCAGTGATTCTGAATTCAGGCTCTGTTAACAGTAAAGGCCCATCTACCATGTTAACATTTGCAAAATGACCTGAAAAGGTTAAAGTCAGCATGGAATGAAAATTCACCTTATGTTTACTAAATGCAACCTATTGTATTTTAAATGATTCATTCATTCATATTTGTATTAGATTTTATTTTTCAAATCTGCTTTAACGCCATTAATGGTTTAGGGATGGATCTCACTTCCTTTTTTCTAAAAAATAAATATATAAATATTTGAGAGAGCTCAACCAAAGTCTTCCCTAAAGAAAATAATTGCATATACAGTCAAACCAAAATTTATTCAGACACCTTCAACATTTCTCACATTATCACAGTTTATTGCTGTAGTTTAGAAAACTGTATTAAAATATGGCAAGAACTCAAGAGTTAAACAGTGTCAGATCTAATTCATCTTGATAATGTCAGGTAACTTTGATAGAAATGTATGTAATGGATTACAATCAACCAAAAACTCAGACAGCTGTTAGTATGGCAATAATTATACAACTATCAATACTTTGTTGACCAATTATCAAGCGATGCTTAATTTTGTTCAGTCTGTGGTGTAAAAAGGTCACATTATAGCAATTAAAGAAAAAACACTTAAGCAAAGAATGAAGAATTTTGGGGTATAATATGTCATAGTTCACTTTATTGTGCTATCCTCACTTACATAAATGAACTATACTGCCCTCCAAAGGCAAAGCGCAGTAACTACGCATTTGTTCAAAATTGAGTTCAGGCTTAAAATGACTTTGTGACAACTGTTTTGTCTTGTGGCAAAGTCTCCTGGTTCAATTTTGTCCCAGAGAAACAAGAGTGTCAACATGTTTGACTATTTGGCGTAAAAACTTTAAAGGCATTTTTCTCAGTTTCAGTGTTGGCGTAGTTACTGCACTTTGCCTTTGGAGGGCAGTATAGTGTGCTGCACCCACCAGTAAAAAAAAATAATAAAAATTACATCTGCTGTCTGAATAATTTTTGGATTGACTGTATATATTAGTCACTAAACGGTTTCCCAATGCAGAAATTGGGCTAAGAAGAACACATCAAGTTAGACTAGCCATTCCATTTGGGTTTAAATTGCAAATCTGTTACAAAACAGTAAATGATGTGGTTTTATCTTACACTTGTATCTAGTATTATTGTGTTCAGAGTTTTGTGCCCAGCTGTTTCCTTAGTTACCCAGTACCTGTCATAAACAAAATGCATGCACTTCCTCACAAGTTGGTATGAGTTGAGTATTTCAGAGGAGAATTTGTTCAGCAAGTTCTTATCTGAACGATTAACAGTGTAGCTGATAAACAGGACATTCATACCACAATACAGCGTGCTGCTGAGAGCTGAAAAACAGGCCGGTCATAATTGTTATTCGCATTTGTTTCAGAAAACACCACCTCCTTTTAGACTGAAACTTTCCACTTTGCTTAACAAAGGACTTGCTAAGGTCAAAAATCACATTTTTAGTCATGGTCAGGATACAAATTGTGAAGCATCATAAAATAAATTAACTGAACTAAAATTTTCTAACAAATAAATAGAAGCATATTAAAACAAGCACACAGTCACTTACCCTTCACACATGCAAATGTCCAAGGAAATAGCTCATGAATGTTTAGTATCACTTTGTTCTGACAAAGAAAGGTGTTACATTTTATTACCATTTACTGAACTATAGTGAATAAACTGATTATGTGAGAAATGTTAAAGGTGTCTGAATTAATTTAGTTAGGGCCCGAGCCCAAAAGGGCGAAGGCCCTATTGTTCTTCTAAGGATTCTTATTTGTTTTTTTTTGTTTTTTTATTTTTATTTTTTTTCAACCGTTGGGGCACTTTTGGGGGCCTTAACATACACAAAAACTCTTGAAAATTTGCACACACGTTGGAATCTGCCGTCGTTCGGACGCCACAGAGGCTGGGACCCGGGCGTGGTTCAGGGCCTCTACAGCGCCCCCTGGAACACAGTTTGAAAACTTGATGTACTGCGCACACATACTTGCACGTATTGATATGAAACTCGGTACACATATAGAACTCATCGAGCTGAACAACTTTTGTACTCTATATCATGGGCTCCACGCAACAGGAAGTGAGATATTTAGGGCTGTTTAAAAAGCGCATGCTCTGGAATTTAACGTACTCCTCCCAGGATTTCTATAGGATTGTCACCAAACTTGGTCAGCATGATCTCAAGACATTGAGGACGCTAAATTGCGAGGGGATTTTTGATATCTCGAACGGTTTGGCCGTGGCAAGGCGACAAAATTATGGCGAGAAATGAGAAACAGGAAGTGTCTAATTACTGTTGCACACATTGGTTGATTCTGATGAAACTTCACCAGTTTGTTCGTTGTATGATGCCGATTCCATAAATGTGACTATTATGAGTCAAAGTTATAGCGCCACCAACTGGCAGCAGGAAGCGTGTCATTTTCAAAATGCTTTGAAATCAGCCTCTTAATTTTACTTGATTATCTTCAAACTTCATCAAAATAATGTCAAAACACGGCCGATGAGAATATGTAAAGGGGTCGATGATAAATCAAATGCTGTTGCCATGGCAACGTATCAAACTTTAAAATTAGATTCCTGTCTTTTCGAGGCAGATAACATGCTTAGAATTTCATGAAACTCAACACACACATCAATATTAATGATAGTTAGACACTGGCAAAAGGTCATAAATGGGCGTGGAGCAGGCACTCTATAGCGCCATCTTTTGACAAAAGTTGGGGGGTTAGTTTTTCCTACAGTCACCAAACTCTGTACATATATTGTTCTCATCAATCTGGACAACTTTCTAAATCAAACTCATTAGCTAAGACCAACAGGAAGCCGGCTATTTTGATTTGAATGTGGATTTTTGGCAAAATCAGGCTGTAAACAAATTCACACTCCTCCTAAGAACAACAAGGTATTCACACCAAACTTTTTTAACATGAAGAGAAGATTCTGAAGATGTTAAATTGCGAGCGGATTTGGGATATCTTGAACGGTGTTGACGTGGTGATTTTTTAAAAAACATAACCCTAATTTTTTATATCTTTAAAGTGCAGCATCCAAACTCTTTAAAACATTTTTCACACAGAGATCTAATCATTATGAGCAACTGCTGGTAATATCATAATTATTCAAGCTTCTATGAATTAAAGAAAATTAAAAAAAGAAATCAGTAAACTGCTGTCACTGGGCTGACTGTCTGTGTTGACACTAAGAGTGACTGAAGGGGGGAGGGGTGAAAGGGAGAGAGACCAGTGGAACATGCTGTTTTGCTTAAGACCATCTTTGAGGAAGATGCACATTGCACATTGCACATTGCTGTAGTGTATTCTACATAAATATGTCTGAACTTTGAGAGTCTGATCTTTGAGAAAATATAAAGTGTCACGAACTATTTCATTCTTTGTATATTGCATTTGTTGTTTTTTTATTTATTTTTTACTGAACTGTACCATGAACTTGTCCTATTCAGTCACATTAGATTAAGAAAAATACAATTTTTTAGCATGAGCGATTTATCTTCATTGATAGACATTTATTTTCATAATTTAAATTTTAGATTCAATAAAAAAAAACACTAACAATTTCAAGACAAACTTTGACAACAAAACAAACTTTGCTGTTATCTGTTCAAAACATCTGAAAATTGTACCATTTTAAGATGAGTTATATTTATATATCGCCCCATTACAATACCCAACTTGATTTTTAAAGATATTTTGAAAGAATGAAGCGTTTATAGAGCACTTTATTGTGTATTGCTGTACACCCACATGAACTGTGTTCATGTTCATGTTAATTCACAGTACATAAACTAATGTTAAAAGATACTAATTTACCTTTAAACAATATATGAGTACTTTTTTAGGTTAATATTAATTAACATTAATAAATGCTATTTAATTATTGTTCATGTTAACAATGTTAACAAATGAAACTGGATGGTAAAATTGTATATTTAGTGTGTATGTGTCTGTGTGTTGATTTTAAAGTTTAACCCTTTCAATTCTGTAAACTTTAAATCCAAACTGGCTGAGGGTTACTGTGAATGCATGTGCCAACTGGGCACCGTTTTCCTAATTGATTCTTAGTTATGTAGCGTTTAAGAGTGATGTATTATAACAGGAGTCACCAGCAAAGCAATATCCACATACAAATTGTACAGATAGGTAACGATGACATTTAAGCAGAAATGGTGGGCGTAAAGCAAGCAATAATAACATTTTGTTATCATCATGAATCATGTTCTTATCTTCATCATCAGAATATAGGGAAAATGTAGCATATTGGTTCACAGTTGGCATTATCTGAAGTCCTTGCAAGGGTTTGGGTCTATAGCAAACTCCTCCTAGAGATTTAATGATATCAACATTATATTTGGACAGTCTGATCTAGAAGCCTTAGAGATGTTAAATTGTTAAGATCTTCAGTTAAAGGGCGTAAGTGGCGGCCTGACAAAGTTTGTTGTTTCGCCATGGACATAAAAGTTATAACTCAGCCATAAAATGTCCGATCTGCCTCAAAATTCACAGGTTTGGTAAGAGTCCTGGCCTGAAGACACCTAAATGCCAATATTCAGATATTATCATAGCGCCACCTGTTGGCAGTAGGATATATCAAATCTTTCACTAACTCAAACATACCAAAATCAATCTGCACCAAACTTCATATGTTTGATAATAGTGCTGGCCTGAACACATCTACATGCCAATAATCAGTTATATGCATAGCGCCACCAGCTGCCAGCGGGAAGTTTGGCACATTTAAATGACTTATGACATATTTCTTGTATATTTACTGTGTTAAAAACATACTGCCCACCGTTTGCTGTTTTCCTAAAGCCACCGGTCGGCGGTGAGCCCGGGAGCGAGGGCCCGTTCATCGCTGCTTGCAGCTTTAATTAGGGCCCGAGCCCAAAAGGGCGAAGGCCCTATTGTTCTTCTAAGGATTCTTATTAGGGCCCGAGCACCGATGGTGTGAGGACCCTATTGGATCTGCTCCGTTTCTTATTAGGGCCCGAGCCCAAAAGGGCGAAGGCCCTATTGTTCTTCTAAGGGTTCTTATTAGGGCCCGAGCCCAAAAGGGCGAAGGCCCTATTGTTCTTCTAAGGGTTATTATTATTTTTTTTTTTTTTTTTTTTTTTTTTTTTTTTTTTTTCAACCTTCCGGGCACTTTTGGGGGCCTTAACATACTCAAAAACTCTTGAAAATTTGCACACACGTCGGAATCTGCGGCCATCAGGACGCCAAAGAGGCTGGGACCCGGGCGTGGTTCAGGGCCTCTACAGCGCCCCCTGGAACACAGTTTGAAAACTTGATGTACTGCGCACACATACTTGCATGTATTGATATGAAACTCGGTACACATATAGATCTCACTGAGCCAAACAACTTTTGTACTCTATGTCATAGGCTCCACCTGACAGGAAGTGAGATATTTAGGGCTGTTTAAAAAGCGCATGCTCTGGAATTTAACGTACTCCTCCCAGGATTTCTATAGGATTGTCACCAAACTCGGTCAGCATGATCTCAAGACATTGGGGACGCTAAATTGCGAGGAGATTTTTGATATCTCGAACGGTTTGGCCGTGGCAAGGCGACAAAGTTATGGCGAGAAATGAGAAACAGGAAGTGTCTAATAACTGTTGACCACATTGCCTGATTCTGATGAAACTTCACCAGTTTGTTCGTTGTATGATGCCGATTCCATAAATGTGACTATTATGAGTCAAAGTTATAGCGCCACCAACTGGCAGCAGGAAGTGTGTCATTTTCAAAATGCTTTGAAATCAGCCTCTTAATTTTACTCGATTTTCTTTAAACTTCATCAAAATCATGTCAAAACACGGCCGATGAGAATATGTAAAGGGGTCGATGATAAATCGAATGCTGTTGCCATGGCAACATGTCAAACTTTAAAATTAGATTCCTGTCTTTTCGAGGCAGTTAACATGCTTAGAATTTCATGAAACTCAACACACACATCAATATTAATGATAGTTAGACACTGGCAAAAGGTCATAAATGGGCGTGGAGCAGGCACTCTATAGCGCCATCTTTTGACAAAAGTTGGGGGGTTAGTTTTTCCTACAGTCACCAAACTCTGTACATATATTAATCTCATCAATTTGGACAACTTTCTAAATTAAACTCATTAGCTAAGACCAACAGGAAGCCGGCTATTTTGATTTGAGTGTGGATTTTTGGAAAAATCAGGCTGTAAACAAATGCACACTACTTCTAAGAACAACCAGCTGTTCACACCAAACTTTTTTAACATGAAGAGAATATTCTGAAGATGTTAAATTGCGAGCGGATTTTGGATATCTTGAACGGTGTGGACGTGGTGATTTTTTAAAGATATAGTAAAAAATATTTTTATATCTTTAAAGTGCAGCATCCAAACTCTTTAAAACTTTTTTCACACAGAGATCTAATCATTCTGAGCAAGTGCTGGAAATAAAAAATGTATACAAGCTTCTATGAATTAAAGAAAATTTAAAAAAGAACTCAGAAACCTGCTGTCACTCTGGTGAATGTCTCTACAGTATGTGTGTGCGTTGAGTCAGGCACAGAGAAGCTCATTTTTGCAGGGGGGAGGGGTGAGAGGCAGAGAGGGTGACAGAGTAGAGAGCCATCCTACAGACCATCTTTGAACAAAATGCACATACTGTATGTAGTGTAATTACATAAATATGTCTGATCTTTGAGAGTCTGATATTTTGAGAAAATATAAAGGGTCACTAAGTCTTTCATTGTTCATTTTTTGCAGTTGTTGTTTTTTATTTATTTTTTACTTAACTGTACCATGAACTTGTCCTATTCAGTCACATAGCAAAAGACTTAAAAAAATACAACTTTTTAGCATGATCAATTTATCTTCATTGATAGACAATATTTACATAGTGTTATTTATTGAATATAAAATCATAATAATAAAAAATTAAGACAAACTTTGACAACAAAACAAACGTTACTGTTATCTCTTCAAAACATCTGAAAACCATAATTTTAAGATCAGTTATAAATATATATATCACCCCGTTAAAATACTCAACTTGATTTTTAAAGATATTTTGAAAGAAAGCGTTTATAGAGCACTTTGTGTATTGCTGTACACCCACATGAACTGTGTTCATGTTCATGTTAATTCACAGTACATAAACTTTATATGAATACTTTTTTTAGCTTAATATTAATTAACATTAATAAATGCTATTTATTTATTGGTCATGTTAACTGATATAGTTAATTTTAACAAATGAAACTGGATGGCAACATTTTATATTTTGTGTGTATGTGTCTGTGTGTTGATTTTAAAGTGTAACCCTTTCAATTCTGTAAACTTAAAATCCAAACTAGCAGATGGTTACTGTGAATGCATGTGCCAACTGGGCACCGTCTTCCTTATTGATTCTTAGTTATGACAACAATTGATTTTATACAAAAATATATTATACAAAAATTGTACAGATAGGTAACAATGACATTTAAGCAGAAGTGGTGGATATAAAGGAAGCAATAATAACATTTTGCTATCATCATGAATTACATGTTCTTATTTGTAGCATACTGGTTCACAGTTGGCATCTATCTGAAGTCCTTGCATTGATTGCATTTAATTAAATCAACATTATATTTGGTCAGTCTGATCTTGAGGCCTTAGAGATGTTAAATTGTGAAGATCTTGAGTTTTCATTAAAGGGCATGTCCGTGGTGGCCTGACAAAGTTTGATGTTTCTGCATAGACATAGAAGTGGTTATAACTTAGCCTGAAAATGTCTGATCTGCCACAAAATTCACAGGTTTGGTAAGAGTCCTGGCCTGAAGACACCTAAAGACCAATATTCAGATATTATCATAGCGCCACCTGTTGGCAGCAGGATATCTCATATATTTCACTAACTCAAACACACCAAGGTCAATCTGCACCAAACTTCATATGTTTGATAATAGTGCTGGCCTGAACACATCTACATGCCAATAATCAGTTATAGGCATAGCGCCACCAGCTGGCAGCAGCAATTTTGGCACATTTAAATGACTTATGACATATTTTTTCTATATTTACTGTATTAAAAGCATACTGCCCACCGATTGCTGTTTTCCTGAAGCCACCGGTCGGCGGTGAGCCCGGGTGCGAGGGCCCGTTCATCGCTGCTCGCAGCTTTAATTTGTACTGTAATTCATTTGTGATTATAAAGATTAATTTGTTCTGTCAGTTTAACTAAGTTCTTGTCATATTTTGTACCATTTTCTAAACTATAGTGACTAAACTGTGATAATGTGAGAAATGTTGAAGATGTCTGAATAATTTTGGTTTGACTGTTCAACCGTTTAAAATGTCAGAATCAGTAAGATTTTTTTCATGCTTACCAAAACTGTAATATTGTTAAAAAGTACAATGTAAAGTAGCCTTTTGTGATGAAGCAACATTTTTAGAAGCCATAACTCCAGTCTTGAGTGTCACATCCTTCAGAAATCATTCTGTTGAAGGTGTCTGAATAATTTTGGTTTGACTGTTCAACTGTTTAAAACGTCAGAATCAGTAAGATTTTTTTTTGTTTGTTTTTCAAAAAAATCTCTCATGCTCACCAAAACTGTAATATTGTTACATATTAAAATAGTGTAATTTGTTACTGTGATGAAGCTAAATTTTTAGAAGCCATTACTCCAGTCTTGAGCGTCACGTCCTTCAGAAATCATTCTAATATGCTGATTTGATGCTTAAGAAACATTTTCTATTATCATTAAGACATTTGCTCTACTTAATATTTTTTGATACATTAAGGATTTTTAGATTTTCATTTCTGATCAATTTAATCCATCTGTACTGAATAAACAGATTTAATTCTTTCAAAAAAATCCTACTGAAACCTAACTTATGAACATGAAAAACACTGATATCAAAACTTTTTGAGAGAAGATTTTTATTATTTTCCAGTGGTGTCTACTGGATACAAACACAAAACAGACAGGGCCAACAAAATCTGTAACAGCACTGAGGACAAAAATTGGGATATAAGATGACTCAGAACCATTGCCATAATCTGAAATGTGTAAATTTTAAACTTCACTGAATTAAAGAACAATTAAACCACAATAAAAAACACAAAAAACACATCATTTTAGAGGGATTGAGAAAAAAAAAAAAATCCTAAACCCTTTTTTCCCCCCCAAATCTTACCCTAGAATCTGATAAATATCCCAAGTCCCTAACTCCGGTTACAAAAATGCGATTTAAAATGCAAAATATTTTCACTCTATGCTTTGACGCACTGACTGAATAGACATGCATTCAACAAAATCTGAACTAAGCGGCATCACCACTCGGTTCGTCTATGTTTGTCCTGTGATGTGGCGTAGTTCTGATAGAGTTGGGGACTAGCATCAAAAACAATTCAGCCATTTACACTCCTTATTTTCCTGCCTGCTGGGCTTGACGCCTCAGCAGCACATAGATCTTTTCTTTGATCCAGTCTTTGTTGTAAGGCTGGTAGGTTTGTGTGTCTGCCCTGTACCTGTTTAAATGAAAGAAAATTGAAACATTGTTCAACGCATTTGTACACTTAAACGTAACTGATAAGTTAATGGTGTTGGTTTACTTACACGAGACAGCTGAGGTCAGCAAGATCATCAACAAAGTCGAATAACTGGCTTATGTCATATGTGATGGAAGGGCTGTTGGGATTCATCCTCTTCAGATGCTCTTCATACATCTTACACACTCCTTTTAATGGAGAGAACAAAAAGAGTTCAATATCATGGATTTAAATAGCTCATAACATTATTTTCTGAATGTTTTACCTTCCATGCATTCGTTGACAGACTCATAGTCTGCATATGTTCTGCCTTCCGGTCTCTTGGTGGGCTGCACCAGCAAAATTGTGTGAGACTGAACATTGGGAAGAAAAAACAAGCGTAAATAAACACTACATACATTTTAGAGTGCGAAAAGACTGAATTAAGAACACTGTACATAAAAATACACCAATTATGTGGAGCCCCCTACTGCCAGTGACAGAGCTTTGACGCCGAACATTGAGATGAATAGAACATCTATATTTTAGGATAGATGACATCTTAATCTGACATTCAATCCAACAGTCCATATTTGACATATGAACTAAACAAACTTAAAGAGAACTCGAATGTTCAAACGGAATCTCTGACATAAGACGCTGAAAACAGCAGCTGTTGGACTCCAACCCTCCCCCAAAACAAAACAGTCTTGATGCTTCTTACAAATACAGATACTACGATTAGTGAACCTAAATATAAGCTTGTTCAAGTCACACTTTATATTAGGTTCTTAACTTCTAAAAGGAGTTGTAAAAAATATATATTCCAACGGACTTCGCAACTCGTACATTTCGTGAACATTCCACGGTATCTCGCTACACTGCTGCTAGCTGCGCGGGTTCACTCACTTGAATAATTCTTGAACGTGTGAATGCAGCCGACGGAACACGAGTTTATGACAAGGCAAACGTCTGAAATATACACCAGAATATAAAACACAGCAGTGAGATGCTTACCATATCTGGTCCTGGTATCTAAAAGTCGCGATGAAGGATGTGCTAACCGTTGACGGCTAATCACGGAGAGCAGCTACAGAAAGAACATAAATGTGCAACGAATATCCGCTTCCGGTAGTGGTGATGACACGTTGGATTTTCAGAATTGAAGTCTTGTGACAAAATTGCACAAAGTGTGTTTAGTTTTAAAGTGTATTTATTTATTTTTTATTTAGACTGAAAATGTTACGGAACTGGTAACACTGTGAGGGTTTGGAAACTCTCAGCAAATAATAATCGTTAAATTCATATATTTTGTTCCCTTAAGCTATACTTTGCGTTTTTTTTTTTTTAATAAATATCAAATGGATTTAAAGTTGAAGTCAAAAGTTAACACCTTGCAGAATCTGTAAAATGTTAATTATTTTACCAAAATCATACAAAATGCATGTTATTTTATATTTAGTACTGACCTGAATAAGATATTTACATATAGTATAGTTACATAAAAGACGTTTACATAACTCATATTTCACAAGAGAAAATAATAGTTCAATTTATAAAAAATTACCCCATTCAAAAGTTTATATACACATGATTATTATTAGCCTACTGTGTTTTTACCTGAATGATCCACAGCTATGTTTTTTGTTGTTGTTGTTGTTGTTGTTGTTGTTTGTTTGTTTAGTGATAGTTGTTCATGAGTTTTTTGTTTGTCCTGAACTGTTAAACTGCCCGCTGTTCTTCAGAAAAATCCTTCGGGTCCCACAAATTCTTTGGTTTTTCAGCATTTTTGTGTATTTGAACCCTTTCCAACAATGTATGATTTTGAGAATCATCTTTTCACGCTGAGGACAACTGAGGGACTCATATGCAACTATTACAGAAGGTTCAAACGCTCGCTGATGCCTGAAGAAAAACTTTTTACATTTGAAAATTAGGGTAAATTTAACTTATTTTGTCCTCTGGGGAACATGTAAGTATCTTCTATAGCTTCTGAAGGACAGTACTACATGAAAAAAAGGTATTTATCCAAAATAAGAAAAATGTCCACATCTTCATTCTGTTCAAAAGTTACACCCCCGACTCTTGTTGCAGAGCCGGGGGTGAAAACTTTTTGAATTTGAAGATCAGGGTAAATTTACCTTATTTTGTTTACCTTATTACAGAAGGTTCAAACACAGAGGGAAAATGTTTTAAATTTGAAAATTGGGGTAAATTTAACTTATTTTGTCTTCTGGGGAACATGTAAGTATCTTCTGTAGCTTCTGAAGGGCAGTACTAAATGAAAAAAAAAATTATATTTAGGCAAAATAAGAAAAATGTATACATCTTCATTCTGTTCAAAAGTTAAACCCCTGGCTTTTAGTGCATTGTGTTTCCTTCTGAAGCATCAGTGAGCATTTGAATCTTCTGTAAGTTGCATTTGAGTCCCTCAGTTGTCCTCAGATTGAAAAGACGGATCTCAAAATCATACAGTCATTGTTGGAAAGGGTTCAAATACACAACAATGCTAAAAGAAAATGAAGAATTTGATGGACCTGAAGGACTTTTCTGAAGAACAGTGGGTATTTTAACTGTCCAGGACAAACAAGGGGCTTTTGAACAACTATCATCTTTAGGCTAACTCTGGCGCATTTATAGTAATGCTTATTGTGCTCTGTTCCTGTTAAATAAACTAATTAAAAAATCTGCTTGCAAGACATTTTGTATAAGAGATTTATTCAGATAAATTTTCAGGTGAAATCATCAATAATCAGTGTTCTTGGTTTGTGTTAACACTTTAATGGCATAGCAAGACCACACAATTGAAGTACAAAGTGTACAGATACAGAAAAACAGAATGAAGAAAAAGAAAAGCTTAATTTTTAGCTTAATTCAGCAACAGCGATTTTATTTTCATGAAAATTGATCAATCTTCTCAATCTTGAGACTGGAATGTATGAAAATTGTATTTGCTGTTTTGAAGCTATCATGTTTGACAAATACTATAAAGTGAACCTGTTTCTCTGAACATATAATAAAAAGCTTGAGGGGGGCAATTAATATTCTTTTCCTTATTAAAAAGTTTTAGAAATAAAAAAATGAATGCCTATGCCAGCGCAAATGACTGCGTATACCTTTAATAAATTCTTTTGTCTACAAGTATGTGAGCTGGATTTGTTTGTTGTTGGATTTTAGTGACCATTTATGCACGTGATCTCAGTCTATAACCTCTGCCCCCATTGATCCCTCTTCTGTATGTTGGTTCTCTTGGGGTAAGGCCTCTGCCAGAAGCCTTACACGTCCGCTCACATTCCTCCTTGGAGACAAAATTATTGCCATTCCCTTCGCAACCACCAAACCAGAATTGTGAGCAAGAGGCAGAGGAAGAATCAAAGTAGAAACGAGACGTCCATTCAAAACAGGACCCAACATCTCGTGCCAAAGAACACACACTAGCAGAGGGCTGACGGACTGGACTATAATCCTGAAAATAAAAGAGATAATGTGTAAACATCGTGCACAGATCACAGAGGAATATTGAGAGTAAAAATCAATGAGTTTTACTCTAGAGGGGAAATCAGGACATCCTGCTCTTCCATAACCACTAGCAGCTGTTACTCCATCAAGGCAGCAGCCATATCTATCAACAAACAGATACACACAGCATTAAGGATATGAATGGTCAGTTCATAGTCTGTGACGTTTTGTTATACTGAATGGATCATACATACTGGACATTATCAAAACAGACTGTACATTTTTATATACAATGCCTTGCAAATATTCATACCCCTTCATTTTTTCACATTTTGTTATGTTGCAGTCTTATGTTAAACTGCTTGAAATTACTTTTTTTCCCCACATCTATTTAAACTCCATACACCATAATGACAAAGCACAAAACATGTTTGTTACAACTTTGCAAATTTATTAGAACTAAAAAATCCAAATGTTTCCATTGCATAAGTATTCATACCCTTCTGGGACAGATGCATTCATATCGCTTGTAGATGTTACTAAACTTTAATTAGAGTTAGCCTGTGGCAACATCATTTGAATGAGTATGATTTGGAAAGGCACACACCTCTCAACAAAAGGTCTCACAGCTGAAAATGTATATCAGAGCAAAAACCAAGCCCTGAGGTCAAAGTAATTGCCTGTAGAGCTTAGAGACAGGATTGCGTCAAGGCACAGATCTGGGGAAGAGTTCAGAAAAACATTCTGCTGCATTGAAGGTTCACAGAAGCATGTAGCCTCGATTATCCATGATGGAAGTTTGGAACAACTAGGACTCCTCCTAGAAACTGAGCAACTGATGGGGGAGGCCTTGGTTAGACTTGTGAAAAGCTGATGGTCACTCTAGTTAAGCTCCATGATCAAATATGCAGATGGGAGAAACTTATAAATGAACAAACATCACTGCAACACTCCTCCAATCTGGTCTTTATGGCCGTGTGGCCAAACTCAGTCCTTTCCCCGGCTGACAAAGCTTGGGAGGTGAAGATGTGAGGAGAAGAACGGCAGATAATTGCCAAACGCAGATGTGCAAAATTTGTTGCATCATACCCAAAAAGACTTGAGGCTGTAAGGGTGCTTATTTAACGTACTGAGTTAAGGGCATGAGTACTTATGCAATGTACTAATTTCAGTGTTTTATTTTTAATAAATTTGCGAAATTGTCACAAATATGTTTTGTCCCTTGTCAATGTGGTATATAGAGTGTAGATTTATGTGGGAAAGAAGTACTTTAAAGCAGTTTAACATAAGACTGCAACATAACAAAACTTGAAAAAAGGCACTGTATATTTCATATTATTATTAATATTTTATTTAATTGTTATTGATTGATTGATTCATTCATTCATTGATTGTCTATTTAGCTATCAAAGTATATCAGTGCACAGATCATTTGCCTGTATGTATGTACCTGGACCTATGACAGTCATCGTGAGCACAGCCTTCCCCACGAGGTCCAGAGGCAGCAGTGTGGCCATCCGGACAGCAGCCATAATATGACTGAGCACAATGCGGCCCAGTCACTGTAGGGTATGGATCATGTGGTCTTTGAACTGTTAACAGAGTAAATAGAGAGCAAAAATCAACATATATGCATTCATATAATGTCAGAAATACATAAACAAATTTAAAACTGCTTTTTAACCTGAGGCTGCATCATGGGTATGAGGCACAAATCCACGCAAGGAGCTTTCATAACCATTGGGGTCCTGCACGCTGGGCACCGCTAAAGCAAAGCAACACAAATACAGAATGATTGGATTTCGTTGCCACTGGAAGTTTTTTACACCACATACTGCCAAAAATGATAGTTTCCACAAACATTTCAAATAGCACAACTGTATTTGTGCTACATTGATAATAATAAGAATTGTGTCTTGAGCATCAAATCAGCACATTAGAATGATTCCTGAAGGATCATGAAGTGACCTGAAGACTGGAGTAATGGCTTTTAAAATATATTAAAATAGAAAATTATTATTAAATTGCTTAGGCACCTATTGCTTCCGTTGCCGTTTTTATTATTCTGCTTCTGTTATTATGGCAGCCCATAGAACCGCTTACAGGGAAGTTATGAAATTTGGCACACAGATAAAGGTCAGTCTCAACACTAAACACAGCAAATTTGGAGTCTTTAGCTCAAACTCTCTTGCGCCACCACTTGTCCAAAATTTCACTCAGGTTTATGCTAATAACTTTCGAACCATAAGGTCTAGAGGGGAATTTTGAGTCAAATGGACACCAAAATTTCAAATCCGTAAGGTCAAGTTTTTTCTTGCTATTTATAATAGTTTAAGAAACTTACTTTTTCAAACTCCTCCTAGACGGTATGTCTAATATTCACCAAAATTAGTTCAGATCATTTTTAGGGGGCAGCCGTGGCCTAATGGTTAGAGAATCTGACTTGTAACCCAAAGGTTGCAGATTCAAGTCTCACGTCTGGCAGGAATTGTAGGTGGGGGGAGTGAATGTACAGCACTCTCTCCACCCTCAATACCATGACTGAGGTGAGTCCCTTGAGCAAGGCACCGATCCCCCAACTGCTACCCGGGCGCCTGCCCACTGCTCCGGGTGTGTGTTCACGGTGTGTGTGTGTTCACGGTGTGTGTGTGTGTGTGTGTGTGTGTGTGTGTTCACGGTGTGTGTGTGTGTGTGTGTGTGTGTGTGTGTGTGTATTCACTACTGTGTGTGCGCACTTGGATGGGTAAAATGCAGAGCACAAATTCCTAGTATGGGTCACCATACTTGGCCTCCTCCTTTAGAACATGCTGGCAAAAAGTTATGGAATTCACCAAATTCTCAGTCAAACCATTCTCGAATAATGGAGAATGAAATGTGAATGAAATTGACTAAAAGCGCAAACATAGATGAGGCTATATGTCCATAATGGTTTTGTGTTTTGAGACCATACTTGGTGTGTGTTACCTGAGGCTACCTGCACAATTTCAGCGCCGCGGCCCCTAATGATCAGGAGATATGAAAAATGGTTTTGCTTACAACTTCTGAATGGTTTGGCCCAAAATCACAAACTGGTCTCTTTAGAATCAGTGGAGCATGCCAAGTCGAACCATACCCAATTTTCCCCTGTCAGCCATTTTTGGTGTTGGCTATTTTGAATTTTGTCGTAAAATGTGATATTTTACGCTTAGAGTTACAATACTTGGTATGTGTTTATGACACCATGCTCTGAGATTACTCAAAAAGTTTGGGCAGCACCACCTTTGCAAAAATGCTAATAATATTTGAATTAATTGGCCTGTTGTAATGAAAGTGATCTCATTATATTCCCTGGGTCATGCTAAGAACATAGATGCCTATTTTGCCATAGTCAGCGGAACTTCCTTTCCGCCACTTTGATTTATGCTTAAAACATACTTTTTTGAACTCCTCCTAGACAGTTGGTCCAATTTCTTACCACATTTGACACACACAGTCAACGATCATGAATAAACTCACTTTGTGCACCAGGGCAGGGCTGTGTGTTGCAGCTCTCCACAGCATGAGGTCTGGAGAAAGCAGCACATCTATCATCTGGGTATTGATTGTGATCCAAATCCATGCAAGTCACTCTGCGCTCACGAGTACCAGTTCCACAGCTACGAGAACACTGATGGAGATAGGGAGAGAGGTATATTATTAAAACTGATCAGCTTTTACCTTTACACCCATCCTCTGACACCCCTTTCTTCTCTCACCAGGCTGAAGTCATTGGCATAGTATCTAAAAACTTGGCGGCAAGCTGGTCTCTGACAGGATCTGGTGTCATGTGGACGTGTGAGACCCCTGCAATGGTGCTCAGGGATGCGCTCTCCTCTGCCCCCGACGCAGAACACCTCTCGTGTCTGCTGTCCCTCACCACACGTCGCTGAACACTGAAAGAAACAACAGAAAAGAACAATAATCAAAGTTTGAACAGAGGAACACATCGTCAAGTGCCTGCGTCGACATTAATGAAATAACTACATACATCACCAAAGGGACCAACACTGTACTCGGCACAGGCGTGATCATTGCAGGCCATCTGGGAAGCTGGCTTCCTGAGGCCTTGAGCAATGCAGTGAGATTCATCCACCCTTGCTGATGTTCTCTCATTAATACAGTACACACTACGGGTCTGCACTCCCCCACCACAGTGAAGTGAGCACTCTGAAAAAGTGCTGTATGTGTACCTACAAAGTGAAACAGACAGTGTTATATATAAGGTGCTAACTACTTAATTATTTGCACATTAAACAATAAATCAAAAGCTGTCTAATCACAACTGCAGGTGTGATTAACACCAAGTTCTGTCATGAAAGTCTAGATGCCGCTGACTGATGGGTCGTTAACGCAAACTGATGATATTCACAGTGTTAAAGTACTTGGCACAAGCTGATTGGTTCAGGTTGCATACGCACCCAATAAGTTTGCTGCTTAGCATTCACTAGAGCAGTTCGCAGCACAATTTCAGAGTTCCTCTGAAACCCCCACCTCCCCAGCTCCACCTGTATAGAACTGCTACGAGTTATTGTATACAGTTGAGGTCAAAAGTTTACATCCCCCTTTTAGAATCTGCTAAATGTTTATTATTTTACCAAAATAATACAAAATGCATGTTATTGTTTATTTAGTATCGACCTGAATAGGATATTTCACATAAAAGATGTTTACATATAGTCAAGAGAAAATAATAGTTAAATTTATAAAAATTACCCCACTCAAAAGTTTACATCACCTTGATTCTTAATACTGTGTTGTTACCTGAATGATCGACAGCTGTGTTTTTTGTTTAGTGATAGTTGTTTATGAGTCTCTTGCTTGTCCTGATCAGTTAAACCGCCTGCTGTTCTTCAGAAAAATCCTTGAGGCCCCACAAATTCTTTGATTTTCCAGCATTTTTGTGTATTTAAATCCTTTCCAACAATGACTGAATAATTTTGAGATCTATCTTTTTTTTACACTGAGGGACCCATAATGCACCGTGTTTCCTTCTGAAGCATCAGTGAGTGTTTGAACCTTCTGTAATAGCATATGAGTCCCTCAGTTGTCCTCAGTGTTAAAAGATGGATCTCTAAATCATACAGTCATTGTTGGAAAGTGTTAAAATACACAAAAATACTGGAAAACCAAAGCAAATAACTATAAAAAGCAGAAGCAGAACAACACACAGGAGCATTGTTTCGTTCCTAAATTAATCCGTTTGGTGGAACTAATCAACTCCATGTATGATTCAATGACTCACTCATAATGACTGGTGTAGAATTTACAGAAACACATACTAGCACACTCTTACTTTTTCTGGCCATATAACAATATGGTAACATTAGTATGTTAGTATGCAGTTCCCAATTCAGCATTGTTTTCGTTCTTGAATAAATAAGTATTTTAGAACAAATGGGTTGAATGAATGATTCACTTAAGACTCACTTACACTTGTTTTGTTCCTGACTGAATCAAAAATAAGGTCTCTGCCGAACAAAATTGGATGTTTCTCATTCTGTGGGCATTTTCAAACTGGTGGGTGTTACTAAATCATGCAATAAAAATAAAGCCTCACTCCTAAACACAACCATCACTATGACATGGGCAAATCAGGTAAGGGGGTCAAAAACGCCCCTCCATTTTGGCCTTGCTCACCAACATGGTAATTCCCAAACTGTCCTCCAGAGACCTATACTTGACTGAATCAACGTTTTAAAGGGATGGTTCACCAAAAAAAACAAAATATATATGTCATTAATTATTTACTCTCATGTCGTTATAAACCGTAAGACCTTTGTTCATCTTCGGAACACAAACTAAGATATTTTTGATGAAATCTGAGAGCTTTCTGACCCTGCATAGACAGCAATACAATTGACACGTTCAAGGCCCACACAAGTCGTAAGGACATTGTTAACATAGTCCAACAAAGGTCTTACGGTTTTGGAAGGACATGAGGGTGAGTAATTAATTACAGAATTTTCATTTTTTAGATGAACTATCTATAAAACAATCTGTTGATATTCATAAAGACAGTCACTTATCACCCCCTGCTGAAAGTGACTAAAAACATTGTATAAGGAAAGAAGTATATATCCATGAATGCAAGCATACACATATCACACATGCATTAAAATCATACTTGTAGGTGTCCAGATGGGCAGCAGCTCCAAGGCCATTTCTAGAGGTGACATGAAGAGAGTGATCCTCAAAACCCACAATTTCCCCATGGCTCACCGCCTTTAAGCAAAGATAAGGGTGTTAGAATAGAATGAACTGTCTGTGTGTGTGTGTGTGTGTGTGTGTGTGTGTGTGTGTGTGTGTGTGTGTGTGTGTGTGTGTGTGTGTGTATGTGTGTACCTGGTATTCATCACATTGTGGGGACCAAATGTCCCCACAAGGATAGTAATACCAGTAGATTTTGACCTTGTGGGGACATTTCTTAGGTCCCCATGAGGAAACAGGCTTATAAATCATGCACAATGAGTTTTTTTGAGGAAGTAAAAGTATGCACAATCTCCTGTGAGGGCTAGGTTTAGGTGTAGGGTAGGTGTAGGGTGATAGAAAATACGGTTTGTACAGTATGAAAACCATTACGCCTATGGAATGTCCCCATAATACATGTAAACCCAACATGTGTGTGTGTGTGTGTGTGTGTGTGTGGTTTTATGCTGTATTCAGTGTACACATACTCTGCAGACTCCCTCCACACAGATGTCTCTGCGGCCCACATAGCACGGTGTGCCATCCACCACAGTGGGTCTGTGACGGTAATAGAAGTTCTCTCCTCTGGGCACACACACCAGCTCACATGGGTTTGAAGCTGGGCCAAAACAAAACATGTCATGTGACTATATAAACAGCCTCATATAAGTACACCAGTGCACTAAATCTGCCTGAGGAAGGTTTTTGACTGTAACAATATATGAAAGCATCCAGATGCCTTAACCATAAATTACATATAATTATTATGGAAGCCTGTTTTTGCCACTGAATAAAAAATAAAAAAAGGTAATTGTGACTTTTTATCTTGTAATTGTGAGATATAAACTCTGAATTCTGAGACATTTAAATTAGAATTGTGTGATATAAACTCACAATTCTGACTTTTTTTCTCAGAATTGCATGATATAAACTACCAATTGTGAGTTATGAAGTCACAATTGCAAGACAAACTCGCAATTTTGAGAAAAAAGTCAGAATTGTCAGTTATCTCGCAAAACTTTTTTTCTTACAATTGTGGTTTTATATCACGCAATTTTGAGAAGAAATCAGAATTGTTACTTTATGTCTTGCAATTCTGACATCTATTCAGTTGCAAGTTTATATCTCAAAATTCAGAAAAAAAGTCAAAATTGCAAGTTTGTATCATGCAATTCTGAGAAAAAAAGTCAGAATTGTGAGATAAAAAGTAGCAATTACTTTTTTTTAAATTCAGTGGCGGAAATGGGCTTCTATAAATTATATGTGAAACAATTTGTGCGCAAAAGTCTTTAACTGATTGTCATTTAACAAATTAAACAAATTACTCCAGTTTAAGCCACTTTTTAATAAAAAAAAAAATGTCCAAACAACCACAAAAAGAGATACATTAATAAAAGGCATTTGAGAATTAACAACAACTTGAGTTTCAGAACTGACTTTTTTCTTCTTTTATGTGTAAACAAGGGAAAAAAGGCAATGGGATGAGAAAAACAACTCTTAATATATTAAGTAAACTCATCTTGTTGTCAAGTGTTTACATTTTTAGTGAAAAACAAGAAAAAATATGCATTTATTATTATTATTTTTACTATGATTTTTATAGATTTAATGTCCACCTACCTTAAAAAGAATATCTGTTGCAGCTTAAATATAGAAATAAAACTTACAAAACATCTTTAGTTCCTTATTTAAACACTACATAACAAATAAAATGAAATGTTTTTTAGTCAGTGCTTTGTGTCATTTTCTACCTCCATAGTACGGCTGCCATATGTAACGTTTTCCCTGGAACTCCATTGGGTCAAACTGAGAACACTGTTCTTCACGGAAATCTTTAGATCCAACAGAACATTCCTTTATAGAGGACAAAAGTTATAATGTTGTTAAAAAACTTATATTAAAACATAGTGTTTGTGTATTTTGTGGTAGGTATAAAATTGTTTACCTGTGTGTTACAGAGTTTGTAGGACTTGGATGGTCCCACGCAATTGTGCCCACCATCCGTCCTCAATTTTAAAAGATAGAAGATGAGTTATGAAAGCTATAAAGAAAAGGGTTATACATGTACTAATTAAACACACACATGTTCATTCACCTCATAGTGTTGCAGACCCTGGTTCTCACTGCTACTCCAGAGCCACATGTGCGGCTGCAGGCTCCGTACGGGCCATATTCACCCCAGTAATCATTAGACGGCTGCCTCACCTAAAACCAAACATAATATCTATCATGGTGGGGATGAATTTCAATCTGACATAGACAAAAACATTTTCCATTAATCACCTAAAAATCAGTGGTGGATTATCTAAAAAAATTGGAACACAGTCATTACTGCAATAAGTTTAATATTAATGCTTGAGCATGTGTTACTCACACAGAGAACTGCAGAGATCCAGCACAGGATCCCGAGAAGAGAGTGGAGCATCATCTTCAAGATACATAACATATATTATTTTAAGGCATTTAAAAATTGTCAAACTTTTATGAAGAATGGTCCCTTACCTTCTCAGCGTGTAGCTTCGAAAATCCAAAGTTCACCCACTCACAGCGAGAGAGATGTGACACTGATGTCCATTCACTCAGGACTGAATATCTCTCCCTTTGTGCACACGCACTCATCTTAGCAATTCACACAACTCATATCAGGTTACAATTAACCCCTCTTGGGAGAATATCATGCATGAATCTTATATTAAAAAAGCAAACAAATCAGCGACTATTGCACAAATCTGATTTAGTTTAAGATCTCCATCACACTATTCATTATTTTTGGTGAAAATGAAAAAGCGCAGATTGAGTTCTACACAATATTTATTTATTTAGACATTTTGGCGTAACTTAAATATTCATTTAATCATTTTGCAGACTTCTAGAAGAAAGGTCAAAGGTCAAGTTTATAAAGCGTTTTTTTAACAATGCATATTTCAAATCCGTTTTACATACAGATATGGACTTTTGACCTGTTTATTAGAGGAATATTGCATCCAAAAATGAAAATGAGTTTTGTTTCTATAAACACAGAGCTTTTGCTTCACAAGACATAATCTAAATGACTCTTGTGGATTATTGTGATGCTTTTTCTGACAGCACCCATTCACTGCAGAGCATCCATTGGTGAGCAAGTGAACTAATGCTGAAAATCCTCCAAATTGGTTCAAAATAAGAAACAAACTCATCTACATTTCATATGGCCTGAGAGCGAATGTTCATTTCTGGCTGAACTAAAACACCCTAAAATGTTATTTCAAAACAGAAAGAGAACATTATTATGAAAGCATAAGTGTGTGATGTGACAGATCTCACAGCAAGATTTTTTTTTTCAGTGTTCTAACCACGGATGTTCCTCTTAGTGCCACTAAACATATAGCCTTAAATCATACTGGTGAAGTGCTTTGTGACACTCAATCCTCTAAGCTGCTATTTTAGTCCCTGTCACTTTTCAGCAACCAAAATGACAGACGGTGGCTGTCATTGTGAAGGAGAATGCAGAGTCACTGTGCAAACTTTACCTACAGGATCAGCTTCACTTCCAACCTAACAACTAAGATCCAGACACCACATATGCTACTTATGGAGACAATGAATTTGGATCAACAGGTTTTATTGTTAACATAAGTGTTGATTAACCTGAAAGTGTAAAACTGTGACTTTAGTCACTGCTGTCCTCAGTTTAATCAGAGCTGTCTGTTGAGCTTGTCAGCTTGCCTTTCTTTGGCATCCAAAGCATATTTGGTATCTTGGAGGTCCTCGATGGTCTCCCAGGCCTCCTGCAGCTCCTTGTCAAGGGCGTTGTATTTGTCAGTCAGTATTCTGTTCTCCAGGCGGAGCTCCGTGATGTGGCGACTCAGCTCCAGGTTGTAATGGCCACAGTGCCCACGTAGCTGCTCCACCTCCCTCAGCAGGACCTCCATACTCCTCATCAGAGACTCCAACTTCTCCCGCTGTTGGGACATACTGTTTTGTGCTTCAGATCTGTATAATATTCGTAAAAGAAAAGAGGAAAATAGATACAGACACACAGACAAATAGAATGTAATCCTCTCTTGCGTCTCTCTGTCTAACAGTGCCCGTTTTAAACAAATCCAGTTTGTTTAATCCCCTCCTTGTGTCACCTCTTTTTCCTTCTCCCTATCTCTCTTTTTATTTTTTCTATCCACCTTAA
Source organism: Garra rufa (assembly GCF_049309525.1). Classification (NCBI taxonomy): domain Eukaryota; kingdom Metazoa; phylum Chordata; class Actinopteri; order Cypriniformes; family Cyprinidae; genus Garra; species Garra rufa. The sequence goes on from NC_133373.1 coordinate 29,933,076, forward strand.
CCTTCACCGAGGAAGTAAGCCTATGGGCGAGACTTCCAGTTACTGCTTTAGGGAAATAATGAGAAGAATAACAACGTGCAGTACTGTAAAACTGTTTGCTCTACAAATCAGTGTGTTCATAATTAAGATAATACATTAACATAGTATGGTAAGACACACCAATTTGTAACATCAAAAAGCAAAACAAGTTGTTTTGTACAGCTAAAAATAGCTGGACGAGACGGGAAGCTAGACCCATAAAATTTATAAATGACTATGTCCACTCTTATGGGAAAAATAAGTGGATATAGACATCTAAAGCAGTGGTCTTTGTCTGATTTTGGAATTTTGAGATACAGATTTTACATCGGACATCAAGCGGTAACCCAATACCTGTACTGTTTAATTGTCTTTGTTCATTAAATCTTTAAAAAAAATTGTGAGTGTAACTTAAAATAAATCTGAAATTAAATAAAATATAAATATTAGATAAGAACTTAAAACACTAATGATTAAAAATATAATTAAATGAAAAAGAAACAAAAATGATGAGCACAACAATTAGGTAAACTTAAAACTAGTAATGTAAAAATAAAACATAAATATTTATAAATACTATAACATTATACAGAAAACAGAAATAATAAAATAATAAAATAGCACTGTTTAACAGTATCAGAAAAAATCTCCATAAAAATCTAACTGAAATGTATTAATATTAAAATAAATCTGAAATAAAATAAAATAAAATATTAGATGAGAACTTTAAATACTAAAATTATTAAAATTAATTAGATAAATAAATTAAAAGGAAATAGAATAAAAAAAGACAAAAGCACAAAAATTAGATAAACTTAAATTAAAATGAAAATTAAACTAATAATGTAAAAATAAAATAATATAACAATATATAACAATATATAAAAATAATAAAATAATGCTGTTTAGCAGCAATGTCAGCAAAAATCTTCTTAAAAATCAAAAAGTAGTTTTTTGTGTATAAATTAAAATGAATCTGAAATAAAATCAAATAACATAATAGATAAGAAATTAAAATACTAAAATTATTAAAAATATAAATAAATTTAAAAAGAAATAGAATAAAAAACATAAAAATGACATAAAAAACATAAAATGGAACTTAAACTAGTAATGTAAAAATAAAACATAAATATTAAAAAATACTATATAGAAAATAATAAAATAACACTATTCAGCAGCAAATCATACAAAATGTCAGCAAAAAACTCCTTAAAAAGTATTTTTTGTGCATGTAAATTAAAATAAATCTGAAATAAAATAATATATTAGATAAGAACTTAAAATACTAAAATCATTAAAAATATAAAGGAAGGAAAAAGAAACATAAAAATAAAATAAAAAACATAAAAATGACAAAAGCACAATCATTAGGTAGATCAATTAAAATGAAAATAAACTAATAAAGTAAAAATAAAACATAAATATTAGAAAAATACTATAACAATATATAGAAAATAAAAAATAGCACTGTTCAACAGCAAATCATACAAAATGACAGCATAAATCTTAAAAATCAAACTGAAATAATGTATTAATATTACAACAAACCACACAGACCAAATAATAAGCAAAATTCAGGCTGAAAAGAAAAATGAAAGAATTAAATACATAAACAACAGAAGAAATGTACACAACAGCAAAATATTGTATTAATACATCAGCCATACAGACTGACAGATGCATTTATGCCAATATATTCAATACAGTATTTCAAAACTACAATATTTGTTTGTGTAATATTTCTAGCCATAATAATATAATATAATAATAAAAGCAAAAAATAAAGAAAATATGGAAAGCTTTTTCTCCTCCTCTAAAATGATTAATAGCTGCATTGTATAATTTTATTCAGTATTGCTTCATCTCCACTGCTTGTGACAGACCTGCAACCCACTTTTGGGTTGTGAAAACCACTAATCTAATAGACATTCTGTTTTTTTTTAGTTGGTAATCCCCTTTGTTAAAGTGAAACACATAAATGCATGTTACACCTAAAGACAGGAGACCTTTGGTTGATTGTACAGTATCCTCTGCTTATAATGCAGTCAAGCAGTCAACCAAAGGTAAAAGCGTGCTAAACGTTAAGCCACTATAATCACTAAGGTGATTACCATGCAAACACAAGTACTTTAGCCCCAGACTGTGGTACTCTTAGTTTAGAGGCTAGTACAAAAACGTCCCTGACAAATATGGTAAAACAGATTTCTGTTGTAATATGTGCAAAATGCTAATTTGGAGAGCAAGAGAATTGAGTGTGTGGCATCAGTCACATCAGGTTACAGTCTGATGCATGGTCTTATAATCTGATTGCATAGTTGGGTGCACAAATCAAGCTAGACACAAGCTAAAAGTTATCAGGAATCCGAGATTGCGAACAAAAGAGAGATACAGAGAGAAAGCCATAAAGACAGCTTTCCTAAATTATCGCCACATTCAGCTTGTTACAAAAACATCACTTCTGCTAAAAAACAGCTACTGTTGCTAAGAGGTTGCTGACATGTAGTACTTTTATGTGAGTTATGGCCCTGCAATTCTTACTGTTTGTTCTCGTTTTTCCCATATGACAAAAATATATATTTTTTTGTTTGGTATAAAATAAATATAGACTTATTTTTCTATGCAAAATATTTTTTTAAACACAATATATATATTGAAGTCTCTTCTGCTCACCAAACCTGCATTTATTTGATCCAAAGTACAGCAAAGTACAATTTTGAAATATTTTTTTTACTATTTAAAATAACTGTTTTCTATTTAAATATATTTTAAAATGTAATTTATTATTGTGATCAAACCTTCATTTTTAGCAGTCAACTTTGATTTAGGTTACTCCAGTCACATGATCCTTCAGAAATCATTCAAATATTCTGATTTGCTGCTAATTTTTTTGAATTATGTTAGCTGAGTATATATATATTTTAGGTTTCTTTAATGAATAGAAAGTTCATAAGAACAGTATTTATCTGAAATAGAATTTTTTTGTAACATTATAAATGTCTTTATCATCACTTTTTATCAATTTAAAGCATCCTTGCTAAATCAAAGTATTAATTTCTATAATTTCTTTCCAATAAATAAATAAATATAGATACTGAATCCAAGCTTTTGAATAGTATAGTGTATAACGTTACAAAAGCTTTTTTATTTCAGATAAATGCTGATCTTTGGATCTTTCTATTCATCAAAGAATCCTGAAAAATGTACTCAGCTGTTTTAAATAGTGATAATAATACATTTCTTGAACAGCAAATCAGCATATTAGAATGATTTTTGAAGCATCATTTGACACTGAAGACTGCAGTAATGATGCTGAAAATTTAGCTTTGATCACAGGAATAAATTACATTTTAAAATCTATTCAAATAGAAAAATGGTATTTTAAATAGTAAAAATATTTTTAAATGTTACTGTTTTTTGTACTTCTGCTGAATCAAATAAATACAGGCTTAGTGAGCAAAAGAGACTTCTTTAAAAAAACATTACAACTCACTGTTCAAAAACTTTTGACTGGTGGTGAACATGATGAATGGAAAACTAGAATATATTTAAATTGTATATGTATTCAAAATGTTTATATTAAATATATATACATATACATTCATAAATCATTTTAATGGTCAATTCGAAACATTTGGCAGTCATTAATCTATGATATTCTTGATTACAGATCACTGTGGTTGCAATACCAGCACTCAACCACTTGCGCAGTATCATAGCAACGGGATTGTAAACAATACTCTCTCATTCCTCGCACTCTGTTATATTTCATGTATTAGTCCAGTGCTTATTAACGCAACTGAAAATGCACCAGTCCGAACCTTTAGCAGGAGAAGAGGCAGACGAATCTGGGCCATCTGTTGAGTCTAAAAACCAAGAGGAGAGAATTACAGCCCGTCGCCTCCGAATAGCGGCACGAAATGAGGCCAAAACACGGTAAACATTAATCTCGAGTTCATTAGCTCCGTTCCTTTTTTCATTAGTTAGCAATGAACGTGGTCAAATCTTAAAATAACCTTTTCTGGAGATTTCATAAATGCAATGAAATACTTAAATATTGTATTTTCTGCAGTCAAGCGAAGCTTGGCGAAGATTCCCAGAGAAAGGAGGATGTTCAAGAAGAAACACGGAAAAGTCAGAAGGAAGTGGAGAAAAGTAAAAAGGTCAGTCGTCTGTATGTAACGTTAAATATACTTTTCAAATGTAACGTCTTGCTTTTATTATATTATATTATATTATATTATATTATATTAATAAATGTGACACTGGACCACAAAACCAGTCATAGGGGCATTAAAAAATGTTTTATACATTGATTTTAACATCAGGAAAGCTGAATAAAATAAGCTTTTCATTGATGTATGGTTTGTTAAGATAGGACAATATTTGCCCGAGATACAACTATTTGAAAATTTGTGGTCCAGAGTCATAAATAGAAGCAAATATTGTCATTTTGAAATACTGTAGTATTGAATATTATGCACATATTGTGATGTAGATCAGGTTTTCAAGACACTTTCCTCTCCTCTTTTTGCAGCACATAGCAAAATTGCAAAGTGATGGCCTAGAGTTGGTGACCAACATTCAGGTAGCTGTAGATGCCAGAGAGTCTGACAGGAGAACAGAGCTAGAAGAAGCATGTCGACTGAGGTACATGCAGTGAAACCCTATGTCTTTGAAACTGTACTTCTGTAAAGTTTGTGTTCACAATAAAAAAAGTGTCATTTGATCCTATAAGGAGAGAAAAGCTGGAAAACGAGGCCAAGTCCAGCCAGGAAAAGTTTGAGGAGATCACTCACAAGTGGACAGATGCTAAAATCAAACAGACCCCACTGGATCTAAGAGATGCTCTGAACAGCCAGCAACAACTTTGTGAACAGATTTTAGCGGATAAGAATAAACTGATCAGTGAACTACAGCAGGTGAACTTTAGTCTGCAACAAATGCATGCAAAAACATATAGACTTTAAATCAAGAGTAATTAAGAGTGTTTTTGTATAGGAGATAAAGACAAGTGATGATCGCTATGTGAAGGATCTGAAAAGACAGGCTAAAGACATAGACCTGCTAATTGAGAGGATGGAAGAGCAGATCTCAAGTCTGAAAAAGTCATACCGAGAGGACCTGCAGCAGATTGAGGTGCTGCAATGCCCCCTGCAGGCTGGAGTCCACATACAAACCCTCATAATATGTTTGGTTTAATAGGAAATGAGCAATAACACTATATATAATGAATATATATTCACCTGTCATTTATTTTCTGTGAACATTAAAGAACTCGTTTGATGAGGAGAGGAGAACGTTGCTAACCAAACACAAAAAGAAATGGGAGCATCAGATGAAGGAGCGAAGTGAGAAAGAGGTACAGTATAAAAGTAACACACACATGGATTAAGATGAAAACACACATTGGATTGAATCCGATTTGAATTTGAATGTAAATGTGAACTTTCTCTGCAGCTGCAGAACATGATACAGGGTTTAAGTCTCCTGGAGGAGCATGAGGACTTGCTGCAGAAGCTGAGGGTTCAGAAAGGTGAAGAATACAACACAGACAAAATCAGAATGGATACAGAAGTACAGGTGAATCTGATATGGTATTAATTATGAGAATTACTCTGCAACTGTACAGAATGTTTGCTGGAAATTATACACTGGTGGACAAAATTTTTTGGACAGCAAGTCTGTATTTATTAGATCCAAATATTTGATATATATAGAAATATTTGAACTATTTAAAACAATTGCTTTTTATTTGAATCTATTTTCAAATGTAATTTATTCATGTGATCAAAGCTACATTTTCAGCACCATTACTCCAGTCTCCAGCCGTTAGATATCATTCTAATATGCTAATTTGCTGTTCAAGAAACATGTATTATTATTATTCTCAATATTTAACAGTTGAGTACATTTTCTTCAGGATTCTTTGATGAATAGGAAGATCCAAAGATCAGCATTTATCTGAAATAAAAAGCTTTTGTAACATTATACACTATACCATTCAAAATGTAATCAAAAGTAATAATAAAGACATTTATAATGTTACAAAAGATTTATCTTTCAGATAAATGCTGTTATTCTGAACTTTCTATTCAGCAAAGAAACAAAAAAAAAACTCAGCTGTTTTCAACATAATAATAATTGTTTTTGAGCATCAAATCAGAATATTAGAAAGATTTCTGAAGGATTATGTGACTGGTGTAATGGGGGAAAAAATCAGCTTTGAAATCACAGGAATAAATTACATTTTAAAATATATTTTAAATAGAAAAAAAAGATATTTTAAATAGTAAAACTATTTCAAATGACTGTTTTGCTGTACTTTGGATCAAATAAATGCAGGCTTGGTGAGCAGAAGAGACTTCTTTAAAAAATCTTTATTAAAAATCTTACCGTCCAAAAACTGTCGACTGGTAGTGTAAGCTAGAGTAAAGTTGCAGGTACAAATAAACATCTGCATCCATCTTTATTTGACTCTCTAACTCTAGCACTCTCTATTCTATTTCTAATCTTAAAAAAAAAACTCTATTCTTTTTATATCTTCTATCTTTTTTCTTTTTATTTATTATACAATAAACAAAAACTATTCTATTCTTTTCTAGTCTATCTGTTTTCTAAGCTAATCTGAGACTTGTCATAGCACTTAAATAGCATTGCTCTTTTGTTGATTTAGATTGCTTCCATTGTCCTCATTTGTAAGTCGCTTTGGACAAAAGCATCTGCTAAATGACTAAATGTAAATGTAATGCTTTTCTGTCTGTCTGTGTGTGCAGAATTTAAGAAAGAACTTACAACAGGTGAAATTCAACTGCCATCTGCAGGAAGAAAAACTTGACTACAAATATGAGTTGCTAAAGAAAAGAGAGGAAGAGAACGCCATCCTAAAATCTCAGTTGAAGAGAAAAATTATAAGGTATTCCAACTTTTACAAGTTAATCTAAGTATACTACTGGTAAAAGTCTGGAAGATTTAAAAATAATAATAATAATACTTGTATTCAATCAAAAGTACTGTTTTCAACACTGATAATTATATGAAATTTTCGTTAACAACCAAAACACTATATTAAAATAATTTCTGAAGGATCATGTGGCACTGAAGGCTGGAGTAATGGCTGCTGAAAATTCAGCTTTGCCATCATAGGAATAAATTATGTTTAAAAATACATTCATATAGAAAACAGCTATATAATATTTCACAATATTACAGTTTTTACTGTATTTTGCCAAATAAATGCAGGCCAAAATACTTTTGTATGGCAGTGTGTCCAATCTAACCTTAGGAAAGATATACTACCTCTTAGTATAGTAGAACCCAAGAACAATATGTGACCCTGGACCACAAAACCAGTCATAAGGTTACATTTGACAAAACTGAGATTTATACATCATATGAAAGCTCAATAAATAAGCTTTCCATTGATGTATGGTTTGTTAGGATAGGACAATATTTGGCCGAGATACATCTATTTGAAATCAGAAATCTGAGGATGCAAAAAAATAAAAAAGACTGAGAAAATCACCTTTAAAGTTGTCCAAATTAGGTTCTTAACAATGCATATTACAAATCAAAAATTACATTTTGATATGTTTACAGTAGGAATTTTACAAAAAATCTTCATGGAACATGAACTTTACTTAATTTCTTAATGATTTTTGGCATAAAAGAAAAATCAAAAATTTTGACCCATACAATGTATTTTTGGCTATTGCTACAAATATACCCCAGCGACTTAAGACTGGTTTTGTGGTCCAGGGTCACATATTTATATTGTACAATATTAATGCAGCAAGATTCACTTTCAATTATTCAGCTCATATAGTAAATGTCAGAGTTATCGTTTTTGGTTTGAAGGAAGTTTCTAGTAATCACCCTACTGAAGGAAAACTCCTACTCTTAAATTCAGAACTGACCTGATTTGTTTTTCAGAATGCAAGATGTTCTCAACAACCTAAAGTCTAAATGCACCAATCAGGAGAAGCAGTTAAAAGCAGAGGAACAATCACTAAAAAATGACCACGCACGCATTAAACAACAGCACAAAGACATGCAGAAGAAAGCGAGGTTAGTGCACGCACTTACCACATGATCTAGAAAGACATTCAGACAGTCCCAAGACATGCCTTGTTTTTGTTTGTCTGAATAGACACTTTGCAGCACTTGATACCAAGCGTTTTGAGAAGTTGTGGTTGATGAGTGAAGACGAGGCGAAGGCCCTGGCACACAGGACGCTGGAGGCCGACCGAATAATTCACGAGCAGCAGCTGGGTCTGGCTTGGGTGTCTCCTTCGCTCCCTTTCATGGAGCGCTCCGGCCCGATGGAACATAAGACACTCAGGACAGGCTCACAGGCAGCTGCAGATACCCTGCAAGAAGAAACAGGAGGTGATTTAGTGGAGGAATCTGAGGGTCTGAGTGACACTGGTAGCAGAGTGAACAGGAGAACGGTGAAGAGAATTCTGGAGCTGCTGTGTGACGAATTGGTGAGTGTGTTATTGTAGCCGAGTCATTAGTTAGGGATACTTTGACTGCTTGAAATCTTGAAAAAAATGTATTTTAAAAAACATGTCTTAATCCTAGAATATCAATATTATTTTGTAAAATTTTATGGATTAGGCTTCCGGTCTCATGAACACACTGGTTTGTACTGCAAACAGTTTTACCGTTTACTGCGCGTTGTTATTCTTCTTGTTAATTCCCTATAGCGGATAATGAACCTTACCCATATGAAGTCTCACCTGTAGGCGTACTTCCGCGTTGAAGAAAAAAGTGGAAAGGATTATTATGGCCCTAAAGGGATTTACTCATCCTCATGTTGTTCTAAACCTGTATGACTTTTATTTTTTTATGGGACGGACTCAAAAGAAGATAATGTTTAAACTATTTTGTCCATATCAGAGCTTTCCAGTGTTGTTTTGTTTTGGACCTATTTACTTTTATTATATGGACAAACAGTTTTTTCAAAAGTTCAGAGTAAACACGTTAAATTTTAACAATTAAAACACTAAGAATCTTTAAAACAGCAGAAGTTAAAAAATCTGTGTACAGAACAGTCTCTAAACAGAGAAATCCTTGCCGATTTAAAGAAGTAGATCACTTTCAGAACAAGAATTTACAGATAATGTACTCACCCCCCTGTCATCCAAGATGTTCATGTCTTTCTTTCTTCGGTCGTAAAGAAATTGTCTTTTTTGAGCAAAACATTTCAGGATTTCTCTCCATATAATGGACTTCTATGGTGCCCCTGAGTTTGAACTTCCAAAATGCAGCTTCAAAGGGCTCTAAATGATCCCAGCCGAGGAAGAAGGGTCTTATCTAGCGAAACGATCGGTTATTTTCTAAAAATATTTACAACTTATATAGGGGAGAGTGGGGGTGGTTGCAACACTTTTTGCATTTCCTTTAGTTTCTCAGAAACTGTTTGTATTAGAAAGCCGAAATTTTAATACGATAAAGCCACATCTGTCAGCTACTCACCCATATTGACCCTTTTTTTCTCTGCTGTGGTCGTTTAGAGCCCTTTGAAGCTGCATTTTGGAAGTTTAAACTCGGGGGCACCATAGAAGTCCATTATATGGAGAGAAATCCTCAAATGTTTTCCTCAAAAAACATAATTTCCTTACGACTGAAGAAAGAAAGACATGAACATCTTGGATGACAAGGGGGTGAATACATTATCTGTACATTTTTGTTCTGAAAGTGAACTACTCCTTTAACTTTCAACACTCTATTAGGAAAAATAATTAAAGAAACAGCATAAATACAGGGTTTCTGTGGATTTTATAAAGTCTTAATATATCATTTTACAAATGAAGACTCTAAAAAAGATCTTAAACCAGAGCAGAAAGTTGTACATTCATGCATTCATGCCATGGCATTAAATATTGCAAACATTGCTAAAAAAAAACCTAATATCTTCCACAGTAATTTTATTTTCCAAAATACCTACTTAAATCAAGATACATTCACTTGAGATACTAATGTAAATAGTCTTGAAAAACTGAACAAATGTTTTATGCCTAAAGCAAGAACAAATATCTGTCAATACATTTTATATGTAATTTTGCTTCACAAGTAAAATGTAAAATCTGGATTTAAGAAAGCCTAGGCATTTGCACTGGAAAATAAGAATAAATAAAGACAAAAATGCTAAGGAAGAACATTAAGAGCATTTTTTGTTTTAGTTTGAAGCAGAGTTGGAACTGACATTGGATAGTGGTTGGAAGTTGTATCTTTCAACTAACACACCCTTTAATTTATTCTTTAAATTTACTTTATTTAATTAATTTTACCATTATTCATTTTAATTTAAACCTGCAGAAACCCTGTCAATAGTAAAAGCAGTTGTTTTACTTTTCAAAATCCTTTTAGGAGACAGCAAAAATGTTGCCAAGTCCGCTGTTTTCCCGTGGAATTGGGCAATTTAACAGTTTAACAGACCCCAATAAGGTAATATTTAGCCCTGGGAATGCTAATTTTACTAGGGGAACCCCACAGAAAAATGTGTATTTTATCTCGTTAACGCAATTTTTACTGGGGGACCCCCCTTGAAACGCGATTGGGCTAGTTTTGGGCGGGTTTTGTTGTGAAAACCTGGCAACCCTGCCTAATCAAAACATCACTATTGTGTGTGAAACCATATCTGCTCTATTACCTCATTTTCATTTACAAACTCTAGCAATATCTTATTTTATCTCTTCTCTTTTCTTTATTTCAGGGTTTTCTTGTAGAGAGTAAACTGCTGAAGCTGGTGTCTCATCTGGAGAAAAATGAACAGTCCCTCATAAAGCTAGATTCCATTTTCTCTGTAAGTATAATTAAACCTGTGGCTCTCAACAAGGAAGACAACTAGGTTTCCCAAGTAAAACTTTAAGTGTCTTTAAATGAAGTTGTGTTGATAAGTAGAGATTAAAATGCTAAAGAAACAGAGGATGTACCAGAGGTGCATATCAGCTTAGAAAGAAGGGGTTCCGATTGTTGTCTTGTAAGCCTTGGAGTCAAAAAGGTTGAGAACCATTGAAAAACCAAAAAGACTGATATTGATTGCTTCTTTCTTTTATACACATAGGTAATAGGGATTGAGAGTGAGGAGGATATGTATAAAATGGTTGAGTTCTTAATGAATTACAAACAACATGGCCAACTACAGAGGGAACAGATGGAGGTAAAAGTGGATCCCATCACACCTCAACCTCTCACTATGCCACTCTGGAAACAAAACTAAATTGCATTTCTCTTTTTGTGTTTTTGTTAGGAAGAAGAGACAACCAACAACCAGCCGTCTGACTTCATCCATCATAATGACCTACTAGCAGCTCTGAAAGATTTTACTGCCCAATACTGCAGACCCCAGTCAGTGCGCTTGCATTTCAAACCTAGAACTTTCTGCTGTCATACATATTCCCTAAATCAACTATGTGTTATTATATCCAGTGATGTTCAGGCCTCACAGAAGAGCAGTGTTTTGGGGTTGGATATGAGAGATGACTCTAAAGATGCAGCGTACTGGGAAAGCATAGGTAACGTCATCCCAGAGTCCAAACTCAGGCTCTGGAGTGCTCTAGATACAGCTCTCAACAAGTACCAGTAAGTGTACATTTTTGTAGTCGATAATTATAGCATACTGCGCCCAAATTAAAACCTTTAGAAATAAATATATTTTAACAATGATATTTTATCCTCAGTACTGTATTGACTGAAAGAGCTGAGCTTCTGGTGGAAACACAGGATGTACAACAACAGAATACTGAGCTCAGACAGCTGCTGCGTCTTTATACATCCTCCAAGGTCTGTCTGTGTCTGTTACATGATATTAAACTTCAGTTTGGCTGTTATTCTCATGTCAACTTGATTTCTCCTGATAGGCCAGTGCTGAGCCGGAGATGCAGCCCGCCAGGATGAAGCGGTTGCCCATGTGATATACTTTTAAAAAAATATAATAATAAAGAAAAAAATCTGTATTTCCAATCTATACGGTGAAAAATATGCATATTAACACTGCATTTGAAATGTTCGAACTTAAGTTGAATTGTGGTGATTGAAATAAAATATTTACTAAAGAATCTGATTTTTTAAATATTAATTACTAAGCATGTAAGCAGTGCATGGTTTGCAGTTTTATCTAGTAACATTGCATTGCCGTTTTCACTTTTCAACACTAGATGGGGATGTTGCGACAAGCATAAGTTTAATAACTCTTAGTTGACTGTTCTGCACTTGTTTAGGCTATTTTATAATTCGTAATATAAAAATAGTTTTTATGTGTGTAGAAAAGAGATCATAAGATTATCACAATAAATTCCCCCAATCTTACCCTATGACTGAGGGAAACGCAAAGTCTCCCGACTTCAAAAGACGCAAGCGCAACGGTCAAATACATCCGTTTATCGCATTTTTACACAGAAGAGCTATGAAAAAGCAGTGGCATGAAGAGGAGACTTTGAAGGCTTTCTTTACAGACTGCAGTCCAAACATAAGTAAGTTTTAATACAGCTCACCTTTATATTTGAACGTGTCCAAACTAACGTAAATTGCAGTTTTCTTTAAACCATAGAAGAATTCAGGTTTAACTAAAAAGTTACATAACTCCGCTTTCAGAACAAAAGCATTGTGATATTAATATAAATATTACACTTAAGTTAATTAGTTAGTGTTTTGCCTAAACAATTGCTCGGATATTTTTCCATTGTTTCACATTTTTGCATTGTTTGTATTTCATAATCGCTGTACCGTTGGCAAAGAGATTGATTGACAGACCGATCACTGATCAAAATGCCGAACAATTTGTCAAAACAGGCAAATTAGACAGGATAGTGGATTAACTAATATATATTATATATTATGGGTACAGTAAAATACAGTATCAGTCACATGTCTAAGCTTGGTGTTGACCTGCATTTATCAAATATATCACCCTCATTGTCACTTACCTCAGGATTTGGTTAGTTACCCGGATGTGCGGCCACATTGGCAAAACTCAGATGTAAACAGCATGGATTGCACAGTTAATGTACTACTAAATACTTTGTTCTACTAATTTATGCTGTCTAAACCACGGAAAAAAAGTTGGAAAGTTGCTAAATCATACAGAGAAGGACTTTGTAAGCAGGAAAGGGTGCAATATTATGACAAACTAAATTAATAGGTGGTAAAGATACGTATGAGCAGTAGCCTATTAATTAAGATATTAGCCTAAAATTTAACCTACCTGACCAGAAATGATCAGAACAAACGCAAATGTTGCCAAGATTCTTGCCCTGGAATTCCTGGTTTAGTTTGGCCAACCACAAACTCCTTTTGCTCCTCAGACAGTTTTTTCCACTCTTCTGCTTGATTTGTTATAACTTTTGGCAGTCTATAGTACTCCAAATGCATGGCAGTCTATAGTACTCCCAAAACATGGCAATAATTGACCATTTTCAGCAGCAATAATCAGCAAAATATGCGAGTTTCGTTTGGTTCAGTGGCATTTGTTTACATTCAGTGTGGCCAATATGCCTGACTGATGAAGCGTCGTGAAAACACTCTTAAACCCTGGAAATTGATCTCAGAAATACATAAATATTCACAGATGTACAAATTGTGACATATATCAATCAATCAATCTATCAATCAATCTATCTATCTATCTATCTATCTATCTATCTATCTATCTATCTATCTATCTATCTATCTATCTGTTTATCTGTCTGTCTGTCTGTCTCTTTGTCTGTCTTTAATATATTTATGTATTCATTCATTTTCAGTTGACTTGTGGGAGTTCCCGAGCATTTGTTACACAGACAGTACCAGCTCAGAAATGAGTGAAGAGGTCGAGATTGCTGTGAATATCGGTGGTGTCAAGCACATTCTCTATGGGGACATTCTGAACCAATATCCTGAGACGCGTTTGGCGAAACTGGTGAACCGAGCCACGGATTCCATGCAAGAAGATCTCTGCACACTCTGTGATGACTATGACGACTCAAAGCGTGAGTTTTACTTCGATAGAGACCCAGAGGCCTTCAAATGCATCCTGGATCTGTATTACTATGGAGAGATTCACATGAAGCGAGGAATCTGTCCCATGTGCTTCATGAAAGAGATGGACTACTGGGGGATCGACATGGAGTATCTGGACAAATGCTGTATATGTAGATTAAATGAGGTGGAATCTGAGTTGGCAGAAATAGCCGAGGAGGTCAAGACCATCCTGGACGACCTGGAAGATGATGCGACGGTCACTAGAGCCCAGAGGTTTCAAGCATTCCTCCGGAAGCTCATGGAGAAACCAGAGTCATCTTTAGCTGCTCGCGTAATCGCAGTGTTGTCATTCGTGTTCATCCTGCTCTCCTCTGTGGTCATGAGCGTGGGGACCATCCCCGAGCTCCAAGTGAAAGATGGCAAAGGTAACCTCATGGAACACCCGACTCTTGAGTTTATCGAGACGGCTTGCATCATTTGGTTCACCTTGGAATACATTTTGCGCTTTGTGTCCTCTTTGAACAAATTGCAGTTTGTATTTTCCTTCCTCAATATAGTAGACGTTCTAGCCATCACGCCGTTCTACGTAGTGTTGATTCTGGGTGCTGCTCAGATGGAGCTGGCCGATGTGCAACAGACATTGCAGGCGTTGCGCATTTTGCGCATCGTACGCATTTTTAAACTTGCGCGACACTCATCAGGTCTGCAAGCTCTCCCCGTAGCACTCAAAAGCAGCTTGAAAGAGCTTTGTGTGTTGCTCACATACATGAGTGTGGGGATTTTCTTGTTCTCTGCACTGGGGTACATAATGGAGCAGAGCCACCCGGAGACCAAATTCACCAGCATCCCACAGTCCTGCTGGTGGGCTATTGTTGCCATGACCACTGTGGGTTATGGAGACATCTATCCTAAAACAACGCTGGGCATGTGTAACGCCGCTGTCAGTTTTCTGTGTGGGATCATTTCTATCGCGTTACCAGTTCACATGATCATTCACAACTTTGTCGTTATTTACAGTAGGCAGCGTGCTCTTGAAACCACAGCGAAGCGTGAGATAGAGATCATGGCGTTACGAGCGAAGGAGGAAAAGCAGGAGTGTCCGGAGGCCGAACAAATGCCGTCACAGGCTTCGGTGTGGGATAGTGCTGGTGCAAGAGTGTAACGAAATGACCTCAGTTATATATGCCGTTACTTGGTAATAGAGCAAATGTGTCCAAAGATCAACTGTCTACAAATGCAAGAGGAAGCAGTGATTCACCAATTTCAAAATAATACTACTTTGGAAATAAAAACAAATCAATATGAACAATTATCTATTGCTTGTTCATTTGTACTCTATCCATCTGTCTGTCTGTCTGTCTGTCTGTCTGTCTGTCTGTCTGTCTGTCTGTCTGTCTGTCTGTCTGTCTGTCTGCATATCTATCTGTCTGTCTGTCTGTCTGTCTGTCTGTCTGTCTGTCTGTCTGTCTGTCTGCATGTCTATCTGTCTGTCTGTCTGTCTGTCTGTCTGTCTGCTTATCTATCTGTCTGTCTGTCTGTCTGTCTGCATATCTATCTGTCTGTCTGCATATCTATCTATCTGTCTGTCTGTCTGTCTGTCTGTCTGTCTGTCTGTCTGTCTGTCTGTCTGCATATCTGTCTGTCTGTCTGTCTGTCTGTCTGTCTGTCTGTCTGTCTGTCTGCATATCTATCTGTCTGTCTGCATATCTATCTATCTATCTATCTATCTGTCTGTCTGTCTGTCTGTCTGTCTGTCTGTCTGTCTGTCTGTCTGTCTGTCTGTCTGTCTGTTTGTATGTCTGGTTATCTGTCTGTCTATCTATCTGTCTGCCTATCTGTCTGTCTGCTTATCTATCTGTCTGTCTCTCTGTCTGTATGTCTGTCTGCATATCTGTCTGTCTGTCTATCATCTATCTGTCTGTCTGCTTATCTATCTATCTATCTATCTATCTATCTATCTATCTATCTATCCGTCTGTCTGCCTATCTATCTTACGTATGATGAGTTTGAGCTTTTGCCTTTAGGTCGAAGGTTTAGAATGAATGATTTAGTAAAAAAGTTTTTTTTTACTTTTACTTTACTGTTTATTGTTTACTTATATTTTGTTTTTCTGTCATCTTTCTGTCTATAATTTGTCTATCTGTCTGTCTAAGTAATCAAAACTCACGATTTTTAAATGTAAAATCACTATAATGTTATTTAATATCTTAAAACAGTAGGCTATTCAATCAATCAATCAATCAAATTTTATTTATATAGCGCCTTACAACAGCCAGAAAGGTGCCCAGGGCGCTTACCAGAATAAGATCAAGAATCACAACAGACAACAATAAATACAAGCACAAAAAGGAACATAAAGCAGCAATCGAGTCAGTGGCTACGTGTCGAAAGCTTGACTGTAAAGATGTGTCTTCAATTGTGATTTAAAAACACACAACTCAGTGTTACTGCGAAGCTGTGCCGGAAGTGCGTTCCACAGCTTAGGGCCCTGGACGGCAAATGATCGGCCTCCAAACTTTTTATAGTTGAACTTGGGCGTAACTAGTGCGATGTGTTCAGAGGAGCGCAGAGTTCTTGCTGGTTGGTAGACCTTAACCAACTCCGCGAGGTAGGCAGGGGCCAGACCATTGATGGCCTTGAACACAAACATCAAGATCTTAAACTCCACCCTGAACCGCACTGGAAGCCAGTGGAGAGAGTGAAGGACAGGGGTGATGTGAGAGCGTTTGGAGGTGTTGGAGAGGAGACGTGCTGCAGCGTTTTGCACCAATTGAAGCCCATTAAGAAGTGATTGATTAAGTCCAGTGTAGAGGGCATTGCAGTAGTCAATCCGCGAGCTGATAAAGGCATGGACAGCCTTTTCAAGGTCAGCTCGGGACAAGAATGGTTTGACCTTACTGAGGAGCCTTAGCTGGTAAAAACTTGCCTTCACGACTGCATTTATTTGTTTACCAAAAATCAAACCACTGTCAAAAATAACACCCAGGTTGCGCACTGTCGGAGCAAACTGAGGTGTAAGAGGACCAAAAGTGAGGGAACTGTTGGGTGAGTCCGGGGTAAACAGGATATACTCAGTCTTTCCATCATTCAAATGAAGGAAATTCTGGGAAAGCCATTCTCTGATGTTGTATTGTATTTGTAATCTGTATAACTAAAAAAAGAAATATTCCAACACTGCTTGAAATGTAAAAAATTTAAATGGAAGTTTAAGTTATTGGGATGAAATAACCATTGTCGACATTTCAAGTAGGCCTAGTGCAAAAATATTTGCATTAAAGGGGTCATCGGATGCAAAACTCACTTTTACATGTTGTGTGAACATTAATGTGTGTTGGCAGTTTGTGTACACAACCACCCTACAATGATAGAAATCCACCCAGTGGTATTTTTTTAATCTTTAAAAGTAATATCCCCTTTTTCAAATCAGGTCATTCTCAGCTTCTTGTCGATGTGACGACACACGACAGAGGCCGCTCCAACGATAGTGGATTGACATAAGTGCCTTACCTTAGACCCGCCCTCACCGAGCTGAAACAATCCGACTCCGATCGCCATTGTGTGGCTCAGGTGCAGGGGAAGACAAGAATGTCTCAGATTGCGGTGTTCTGTTGTTGGATGTAATAATGAACATAGCAGTAGTCATTTACTCCCGACATTTGAACCGCTGAAGACACAGAGGAAAACGTTACTTTCGTTTTAAAAAGGTAAGCACCGACAGCAGAAGTGAGTATAAGGGTTTTTTATGCATTTTTGCAAATGGCCTTTCTTAATAATGTGCTTGTTGGCAAGTTTCACCACTAAATGCAGCATTGCGGCTCATAATCCCACATCAGAGAGGGACGGGGCGAGCAGAGCTCATTTGCAGTTAAAGGTTGTAATAAAATTAATTGATTTTTTGCAAAGCTGATTTTGAAAAGGTAAAAGGGTGTTTTATTACACTATTATTGAGAATTTTTAACCAAAGTATATTATAGACTTTTCATTAAGACCCTAAAGAATCATATGAACTTGTGGAAAATGGGCATCAGATGACCCCTTTAAAAGTTTTCCAATAAACATATAAGCAGCATGTGGACTGCTAAAGCCAGTCAGGGTATTCCAGTTTTATCACGTGGCACAACTTGTTGCCTTGCAGTTTCTACTTTTCAACACTAGAGAGAGATATTTCATAAAATTGAGGTGCTGCGTGTGCTAATACACCATTGGACGACTGCTGCTGTTGACACAAACTATAACTTACTAGTTAAAGTGCTTTCCTAGCAACACATTAACATTATTTAAAATAATAAAATAATATTTTTAAAAAGATTAAGGAAGTGTGAGTGCCATGAGATGTCGTAAGTCTATATTTTTAAATGTACCCCTATCAATTATAACCACGGTAAGAGAGTATATGTTTTATGACTGCGTGCGTTGCAGCCTGTTCTTGGTCCTTCAATCCGAAAACATAAATTATGACTCTCCACCCCTCCCATCACAGCCGCTCCATCCCCACACACACATACACATACGCAACACACCTTAGTTCTGCTCCTGTCACTCGTCTTTACTCACGTTGCGCTCTTTCGGATTCATTCTGCTCAACACACGGATAACATGCAGCTGAAGTCAGAAGCTTTTTAAGACTTTCTTCACAGGTTTTGATCCAAACATATGTAAGTTTTTTCAGTCACAATTGACTATTTACATTATAGAACACTATTTATAACGTGGAGCACTCGACTTTATTAATGCGCACAATGCTTAATGTTTAAATATGTGTTGAATCCAGGTAAAAATTTAATCTTAAAGTGAGCAAAACGAGTTTTGCTCTCTTTCTTGCTAATTTACAAATAGAAAAGGAGAAGGCGGGACTAGTGTCACATGAGACAGTTGTCTGGGAAAGGGCTGTATCTCAGTGGTTTGTATGTTGGTGCCAAAATAAAAACTCCTCTTAAATTTAATATATTTTTTTATTATTAAAACGTTAATATATTGTCTGTATAATCTGCTCTCAGTAAGTAGGATATTTTGCACAAGTGACATAACGGGACAAGTTGTCAGATACATTTTAAATGTTATAAATTTACACAAATGATTACTTACAACATGTTTGTCTAAACATGATATAATATTTAAGTCTTATTTTACTTTTTTGTTGTCCCAGGATTTACAATAACAGTTTTTATTCTAACAACTTACCCTAGCTGTGCCCTCCTGTTGGCAAATGTTGTCAAAAACTACAAAAAAAAAAGAAAAGACAGAAAATAAGTGACTGTTTCTCGTCCCGGTCTCTTCTATAGCCTAATATTTATCTAGCTATTAGTCATGGACATGTTGCTTATTATAACCCAGAAACCATTCTTATTTTGTTCTTGTTTAAAACTATCAGGTGACATGTGGGAGTTCCCGAGGACTCGTTACGCGGACTGTAACAGCTCAGAGGCCAGTGAGGAGACTGAGATTGCTGTGAATATCGGTGGTGTCAAGCACACTCTCTACGGGGACGTGCTGAACCGATATCCCGAGACGCGCTTGGCCGAACTGGTTAACCGAGCCACGGATTCCACGCAAGACGATCTCTGCGCGCTCTGTGATGACTATGACGACTCAAAGCGAGAGTTTTACTTTGACAGAGACCCAGAGGCCTTCAAATGCATCCTGGAGCTGTATTACTATGGAGAGATTCACATGAAGCGAGGAATCTGTCCCATGTGCTTCATGAAAGAGATGGACTATTGGGGAATCGACGCGGAGTATCTGGACGAATGCTGTATAAGTAGTTTAAATGAGGTGCAAACTGAGCTGGAGGAAATAGCAGATAAGGTCAAGAACATATTGGACGACCTGGAGGATGATGCGACGCTCACTAGAGCCCAGAAGTGTCAAGCGTTTCTGTGGAAGCTCATGGAGAAACCAGAGTCATCGTTAGCTGCTCGCGTAATCGCAGTGTTGTCGTTCGCGTTCATCCTGATCTCCTCTGTGGTCATGTGCGTGGGGACCATCCCCGAGCTCCAAGTGAAAGATACCGAGGGTAACCTCGTGGAACACCCGACTCTTGAGTCAATCGAGACGGCTTGCATCATTTGGTTCACAGCGGAATACATTTTGCGTTTCTTGTCTTCTTCGAACCAGTTTAGCTTTGTGTTTTCTTTCATGAATATAATAGACTTTCTAGCCATCATGCCTTTTTACGTAGTGCTGATTCTTACGCATTTGGGCACTGCTGTGATGGAGCTCGCTAACGTACAGCAGGCAGTGCAAGCGTTGCGCATAATGCGCATTGCGCGCATCTTCAAACTTGCGCGCCACTCATCAGGTCTTCAAACTCTTACATTCGCACTCAAAAGCAGCTTGAAAGAGCTGGGTCTGCTGCTCATGTACATGAGCGTGGGAATTTTCTTGTTCTCCGCCCTGGGGTACACATTGGAGCAAAGCCACCCAGAGACCATGTTCACCAGCATCCCACAATCCTTCTGGTGGGCTATCATTACAATGACCACTGTGGGTTATGGAGACATCTATCCTAAAACAACGCTGGGCAGGTGTAACGCCGCTGTCAGTTTTCTGTGTGGCGTAATAGCTATCGCGTTGCCAATCCACCCGATTATCAACAACTTCGTGATTGTTTACAGTAAGCAGCGTGTGCTTGAAACCGCTGCAAAGCATGAAATCGAACTCATGGCGTTACGCGCGAAAGAGAAAGCGCAGGAGTGTCCGGAGGCTGAAAGAACGGCTTCGGCTGGCAGTAGCTCGGTGTGGGATAGCGCTGCTGTGAGCGCGTCACAGAGTGACACATATATCCCGTTACTTGGTGATAAAGCAAATGTGTCCAAAGACCAACCTGCCCACAAATGCTAGAACAACTAGATTTGCGTTTGTCTTCTGTCAATGCTTCAGAATAATAAACTAATTCGGAAGCAGAACTAATCGATATGAACAGTACACTGTGATTACAGCCTGGAAAACGATCAATAATCCTTTAACTCTATCTATCTATCTATCTATCTATGTATCTATCTATCTATCTATGTATCTATCTATCTATCTATCTATCTATCTATCTATCTATCTATCTATCTAATGTTTAAATATGTAGTTAATGTAACCCTAACCCTCTGCTCAACAATTAATAAATCCTTTCATACCAGTTCAAAATGTACAGTTTTTAATATATAAAGTCTCTTTATCAGCTTTTATTATAGTGCCCTCTAAAATTTTGTCATTATTTACTCACCCTTGTGTTGTTCCAAACCCGTAAAACATGTTCGGAACACAAATTAAGATATTTTTGATGAAATCCAAGAGCTTTCTGACCCTGCATAGACAGCAACACAACTACCACTTTCAAGGCCCAGAAAGGTAGTAAGGACATCGTTAAAAAAGTCCATGTGACATCTGTGGTTCAACCATAATTTTTGACGCTACAAGAATACTTTTTGTGTGTACATAAATAACAACTTTATTCAACAATTTCTTCTCTTCCATGTCAGTCTTTGACATGCATTCATGACAGTACCACACATGGAGACAGTCACAGACTGCGTGGAAGTAAAGAAGTTGTTGAATAAAGTCATTATTTTAGTTTTCTTTTTGCATAAAAAGTATTCATAAAATTATAGTTGAAGCAGTTATGGACTATTTTAAAGAGCAGGTCATATGGGTTTTCGAAAAATATATTTTTCAACCTGTAAGTACGATTCATGTTATGTGTACATTTTCAAGTGAGTTCTCAAAATATCTATTTTTTGTGCTAATATGTGATAGTGCAGCTTTCACATCATAGGTAAACCTCGATATTACTGTCTTACTGAAATAGTTCTGATAATTTGCTGTGAACCCACTATTTCCAGAATGTGTTGATTAATGTAGATTGTAGTTGCTGTAATTACTTAATTTAATAACAAAGAATGTAACTTAGACATATTTTAGTTTACAAACTGTGTCGTTTCATCAGTTAGTCAGATTAGCACTTGACTATCACATCCACATTTATTGTTTTATGTTTTTACAGTTTAGCAGCAAAACTTTAGCTGTGGGCACGATTCGCTTGCTTAAGTGTTGAACAAAATGTTTATATGTCATTAATTAAGAACGGATTGAAACACTATATTATTCTTTTATGTAAAGGGGCGGGTTGCCAGGTTTTCACAACAAAACCTACCCAGTTGCTCTCTCAAAACTTGCCCAATTGCGTTTTAAAAATCGTGTTCGGGTGGTAAATTCACATTCCAGGGGCTAAATATGACGTTATTGGGGTCGCATCAACCCACAGACATCAAAAACAACGATGGACTTGGCAACACAGATGGTTGCGCTTGCTAACTTGCTCAAGTACTCCTCTCTGTGCTAATTACAACAGGCTTGGCCAGCTGACCAATCACAGCAAAGTAGGCTTATGGAAGGGTGGAGTTTACAGACATTATGCTCAAAGCTGTTTAAACGAACTGATTTATAAATGTATATTCTGAGAAAATTACAATGTTTTCTGACCTTAGACTTGCATTTAAACCTGTTGTAGGGAACTACAACACAATATTAGGACACTTTAAATACCATATGACCGGCTCTTTAACAATGTACCTTTCTGGGCCTTGAACATGGTAGTACCGCTGCTGTCTATGCAGGGTCAGAAAGCTCTCGGATTTCATCAAACAAATCTTAATTTGTGCTCAGAAGATAAACAAAGGTCTTACGGGTTTGGAGCGACATCAGGGTGAGTAACTAATGAGAGAATTTTCATTTTTGGGTAAACTATCCCTACATAGTAGCTTATACGCATATAAAGTGTTCAGAGCCTCTGTTCAGAAAACAATAAAACAAAATCAGTTACTAATTTATTTATCAACGAACATTAAAGTAAAACAATCCAGAAATACACTGCCGCTCAAAAGTTTGGGATCAGTAAGATTTTAAATTATTTTTAATGCTCATCAAGGCTGCATTTATTTGATCAAAATTATTTCAATGTAAAATAACTTTTTTCTATGTGGATATATTTTAAATTGTTCCTGTGATACAAAGCTACATTTTCAAATCCTTCAGAAATCATTCTAATATGCTTATTTATTATCAATGTTGAAATTTTTTTTTTTTTTTGGAACCTGTGATACCTTTCTGTAGGATTCTTTGATCAATAAAAAGTTAAGAAAAAGAAAAACAGCATTTATTTTAAATAAAAAGTTTTTTTTAACAATATACACCACTGTTCAAAAATTTTGTGTCAGTACATTTTTATTCTTTCATTTTATTTTTTTTAGAAATTAGAAATATTCACCAAGGATGTGTTAAATGAATAAAAGGTGATAGCATAGATTTACATGCTGTTCATTTTAACGGGTTATTCATCAAAGAATCCTGAAAAAAAAAAAAAAAAGAATCACAGGTTCCAAAATACATTTGGCAGCACAACCGTTTCCAACACTGATAATTCTCATAATAAATCAGCATATTAGAATGATTTCTAAAGGATCACTTAAGACTGGAATAACAGCTGATGAAAATTCAGCTTTGAATAACAGAAATAAATTATATTTTAAAGTATATTAAAATAAAAAACAGTATTTTATATTGTAATAACATTTTACAATATTATAATTTTTTTTCTGTATTTATGACCAAATAAATGCAGACTTGATGAGTATAAGAGACTTCTTTAAAAAACATTACAAGTCTTATGATCCCAAACTTCAAATTTAAAGAGTTGAGCATGATTGTAAATAAAATGTATTCAAAACCAATCATTTAAATCTTATACACATCAAAGGCTTCAAAACTCTTTGTCTCTGAGGACATTTTACAGTAATGAGAATATCAAACTGGTCTCTAAACTGAACAAGCCTGAAGGAAGAAACATGACTTGAATTTATAATGGAATTAGAGCACTCTTAATCATTTTTCAATGATCTTTAAAACAAAATGATTACATGTTTTATTTGTTTTTTCCACATTAAACCATTCTTCTCTCTCCTTTCTGTAGCCATTTGGTGTTAAACAGCAACTGATTGTTTAAAATAGTATTATTACTGTGTAGAATGAGCAATAGCAATAGTTCAAAACTGTAAAAACAGCAAACAATATGCATGTTTTTGCTATGGTGACTGAATGTGCATGCTATGATTTGCAGCTGATGTCTAAAACCTTGTAGCAACTACAATTTGGTGCTTCAGATACATCAAACAGTTCACTCTAATCTTGTCTTATACAATTAGACATTTATGAATTTTTTCTTTTCCATTTTTTGAATCTCGCCTGCCCATTAAACAACAGTGTGAACCACCATCCCCCTCTGTGGGAGTTTGAATGATGTGTCACTAGAGGGTTTGAGTTTTGCTGCAGTGCTTTGAGCGTCCGTCGGGTGTGAGACACTCATTTGTTGGCTCCTGAAAGACAAGGGTGGACGTGTATGTGGGTGTATGTGTGTGTGTGGGTGTTATTCATTCTGTCTGAGTGAATTAATGCAATGAATGTGTTTGTGCCCACATGGAAAACACTTTGTGTTTGTGAGTGATGGCTGAACACTGAGATATGGCTGAGATCTGGTATGTGGGTGGACAAAAGAGCAGCCAGTGCTAATAGCCAGTAATCACTGACCCCACCAGCACAACTAAATCAGCGTCACGAATGGGGAATACAGGCCACATATCAATGTCTACAACATAAATAACAGCGAAATGCACCTCTATAACTCTCGCACCATCATGATGTTGTCCAGCTCAGAGGGAAGCACATGTTCCGTGCAGCTGACGGCATCCAAAATCTCAATTGCACATGGATCAGTATTGAGTTACACACACTACATTGTAACCAGAGCACATAGTCAGACCCCTCGCCACATCAGACTCATTTTGGAATCTCAAAGCCGACCGCTTTTCGGCTTCTAAAAATAAGTTTCCCCTCTAGGAGTTCTAGGAGGTAAGATCAGCCATTATACACAAGCCACTACGTTGCCAGTTTTTTACAAAACATCTGATTTTCAGAGGTCATTGCGCTTGACCTATTGAAAGTTTGTGGAAGTACACACGTTTTTTTAGAGACAATGTGAGCTAATAATTTTTTGCTGAGAAGGATAGAATGTGGAAAACTGGAATCTAATGAAAAAAAAAATGAATAAAATGACTTTTAAATGTGCAGATCCGCTTATGAGCCAAAAGCAGCTGCTGAGTGAAAATGGCATAACAAAAGAGACCTTCCTTCACATTAAGAGTAATTTTCAAGGGGAAAAAATAGAGAAGAAGTACAATTGCTACTTAAACGTACCCTAAAAGCCCTGTTTTTCTTTTAGAATAAGGCAATATCTTCACATAACAAACTTACACAAGTGCTCACCACACTATAGGACTGTTGTTAAATCTGGAGAAGAAGAAGCACAGTTATCAAAACTGACCTTTACTGGTGGTGGGAAGATGGGGAAAGACAATAAGAGAGAAAACTCAGGGGCTTTTAAAGTAGGGGCTGAGGGCTGAGGGGCCACAAAAGAGTGCTTGGAGGTCAGCAAATTTCGAGAGAAAAGAAAAAGGCTTTTACATAAAGTGTTTTTTGAGCAGTCAAAGTTCACAGATTAAGTTGAACTATTTCTGTTCAGGTTTATAAATCTAACACTCTAAAAATGGATCTAAAAAGATATACTGTCAAATTAATATATATTTTTAAAACAATATTTAACAAAAAATGTAATGAATGTTAAATGGATTAAATATATTAAGTGGCATGCAAACGTTTGAGAACCCCTTGTGAATAAAATGATTTTAACAAAACAAGAGAGATCATACAAAATGTATGTTATTTTTTATTTAGTACTGTCCTGAGTAAGATATTTTACATAAAAGATGTTTACATACAGTCCACAAAATAACCCCCTTCAAAAGTTTGGGAACCCATTGTCCTTAACGCTGTGTGTGGTTACCTGGATGATCTACGAATGTTTTTTTTGTTTTGTTTTGTGATGGTTGTTCATGAGTCCCTTGTTTGCTCTAAACGGTTAAACTGAGCTCTGTTCTTCATAAAAATCCTCAGGTCCTGCAAATCCTTCAGTTTTCCAGCATCTTTTGCATATCTGAACACTTTCCAGCAGTGTCTATATTATTTTGAGATCCATATTTTCACACTGAGGACAATTGAGGGACTCAAACATAACTACTAAAAAAGGTTCAAACATTGCCTGACACAAAGCAGTAAGAGCAACTTTTTCTTATTTTGTATTTCATATTGTTTTTCATTTAGTACTGCCCTTAGGAAGCAACAGAAGATACTTGCATGTTTCCCTGAAAGACAAATAATGTACAATTTAACTTGATCTTCAAATTCAAAAAGTTTTCACCCCCAGGCTCTTAATGCATCGTGTTTCTTTCTGGAGCATCAGTGAAAGTTTGAACCTTTTTTAATAGTTGTGTTTGAGTCTCAATTGTCCTGAGTGTGAAAAGATGGATCTCAAATCAGTCACTCCTGGAAAGAGTTCAAATATGCAAATATGTAGGAAATAAACTAAATATCTTTATGGAGCATGATCTTTACTTACAGTTTTTCTGCATTGGCTCATTTCTTGAAACAGAAATTACATTCTCAAAACAACATGGACAAACCTCCAAACCTCTTGGCAATTGTTCACAACAGAATTGAATTTCTCATTAATTTCACCAAATTGTAAATTTCTTAAGTACATCTTTGCAAATTATTAAGTACAGATAGCCTACATTTAGCACAATTTCCAAGTGAATAGATCTTGTTGATCTAAACTGATTGTTAATTCTCAGTCTAATGGTTGTTCTCTCCAAAATGTGTCAGCGTCATTTCATTGTATAAGTCATTACATGCACAATAGTCTGTTCAATTGTCAAAATTAGTCAAGACCATAATACCATGAATACCATACAGTAGGTGAATCCTTGGAACAGTCAGGTGAAACAAGAACTTGACTAATGAAGGAGGAGTTTCACACATCTCAGATGACCAATCAAACAGTATGTTTAGTTACCTGACAGATGCTGCCCATGACTGTGAATGCTGCCAAACATGTATGTAAAGAGCTTGACCATGCAGGACCAGTACTATTTCTGAACATGGAGGCACATGGCCAAGTAAATGAACAAGGGCAGCTGCCTGCTCAAGGAAAAGGAGGAGTAAGGGTGCGTGATGGTGGAATAGGTGGAAGAGGCCGTGGTGCACGAAGACACTGTGCTGTCCCGGATGAAATTCGGGCCACAGTTATAGACCATGTCATCAACCATGGCCTCACAATGGCAGAGGCAGGTCGCCGAGTGCAGCCTAATGTGCCTCACTCTACAGTCTCCTCCATCATCCAAACCTTTCGCAGGGAAAACAGGTATGTAGTCAGTGAATGATGGAATTTTATGTTGTATAGGACAGGACACTGCACACTGTGTGTGTGCTTGTATGTAAAACAACAATACAATTACATAGGTAACTCATTCTGTGAGGAATACATAAGGTATACAGTAGAGGGCTGCATTGGGATTGGGATCAAAGTACATGAAGTCTAAAGAAACGCGCAGTAGCCTAAGCGTTTTAGATGTCCCCGATAGCCCAGGCTACTAGTCATCTTCCCTACCAGTGCGTCAGAATACATGCAGGCCAGGGAAAGAAACAAACATGAATCTCTTTAATAATAGCAATACCAATAGGGTACCATTTGAGAGGAACTCTGATAGAGTGAAAGAGCTGCGGTACCAGTATGTACATGTAAGTCAGTTACTGGTTGTCCATCATTATAACCTTTTTACAATTAAGCAGTGGTTCCCAAACTTTTTTGGCTTCAGTACCCACTTTACCTGATTTGTGTATCCAGGTCATCCAGGATGAAAGTATTTGATTTATTTGACTTCAACATTTTGCCTAAAAACTGCAGCTTACTATATGATGCAATTATCAGTATAATCCTTATTTTGAGGAATATAAAATAAAATAAGAAAAAGGGTTAAAGAGCTGCAATTAGGGCCTCCCATTGTAAATCTAATACTGTGGGTTTTACTGTAACATTTCAGTAAGTCTATCATTGATGATTTCCCCCCTCCCCTTTCTGTCAAATACCCCCTGTGCTACCTGCACAGGGGTACATGTACCCCAGGTTTGGAACCACTGGAGTAGTGGCCTGTAGTATACTGAACTTTTGGAGAACATAGAACATTCCTATGTAATTGTCTGTAACTGTAGTGTATGACTCTTCTGTATGACTGATTTGATGTTTTTTTTTCCACTATTGTAGAGAATAATGGCATTGGCAGGAAACGAGACCCCTCACATCCTTGTGTTTGTGGATGAAGCTGGCTTCAACCTGGCCAAGGGCAGAAGAAATGGCCGTAATATTATTGGCCACCGGGCCATAGTGGATCTCCCAGGCCAGAAAGGGGGCAATATAACTATGTGTGCTGCCATATCTGAGAATGGTGTGGCCACTCACATCCCCAGTCTTGGCCCATACAATACACAGAAGCTCCTCATCTTCTTGGACCGCCTTCATTTTGATTTGATCCCTGAAAATGAGAGAGGTCTCGTAGGGCCTCACCTACCACAATATGTCATTGTATGGGACAATGTGAATTTCCACCGTGGCCCGCTCATCAGGGCCTGGTTTACTACCCATCCAAGGATGGTCATGGTGTTCCTACCACCTTCCTCTCCTTTCCTCAATCCTATTGAGGAGTTTTTCTCCGCTTGGAGGTGGAGAGTGTATGAGCATTGGGCTCAAGATCATAGGTCCCTGCTCCATGCAATGGATGCTGCATGTGAAGATACAACAGGAGATCATTGTAGGGGATGGTTGCGACATTCATGCCGTTTCTTCCCCCGTTGCATTGCAAGGGAGAATATACGCTGTGATGTGGACGAGAATCTGTGGCCGCACAGACTGCAGCGTGTGGATGGTCAGGAGGTTGAGGACGGCAGGCAGTGAAGAACTGTTATGAAACTCCAGCTTTATTTATAGCACTCTAGTTTTTTGTTTGTGTGTTTATATTACAGTTTATTATGCTGTATACCGTTTCTTTTTGCTCTGATATATGGAAGTTACTTTGTGTGTGGTTGATCATTACAATAAAAAAAGGAGTTACCATTTCCTTGGCAGTATGAGTGCAATGTGTGACGTCAAACCTTGGAGGCTACTCTTACCCTAAAATCCTATTTCTTTTTTTCAGTTTTATACACAATTGTATTCTGTTAGCTAGACAAAAACAGTACAGTAACCATTGTCAATGAAGGACTGGGCTAAGACTGTAAGGTGTACATGAGGGATATTTTAGTGGTCCTTTGCCATAGTGACAAAACATCTAAACATTTTGACTTGCAGTGCTTACACAATGCCAAAGAGACAAAGCATTTTGGGGGCACTGACTGTTTAAATGAGAAGGAAATTTAGTTTTGACACATGAGTGAACTGTTTTGGGAAAGGTATGAGCTGTTGCAGGTGAACCATGGTGTTGTGCCGAACCATCCACATTATTTTGGCAAAAGCACCAAGAGTGTTGAGAATGTCCGGTCTGTTTCAAGAAATGAGCCAAAGCAATTAAGAAGGATATTTGCCATTTTTGTGGCACTGACTTTTTATATGGGAAAAGAATTTAGTTTTGATGCATGAGTGAACTGTTTTTGGAGAGATATGAGCTTTTGCAAGTGAGCTATAGTGTTGTGCTAAACTGTAACACTGTTTAGCCAAATGATCTTAGAATTTTGAGAATGTAATTTCTGTTTCAAGAAATAAGCCAAACCAATGGAGAAAAACTGTAATATCCTAATGATTTTGGCATAAAATAAAAAATTGTTAATTTTGACCCATACAATTTATTTTGGGCTATTGCTACAAACATGCCTGTGCCACTCAAGGTTGGTTTTGTGGTCCAGGGTCACACACATACACACACTGACACACACTGATATATATATATGTGTGTGACCCTGGACCACAAAACCAGTCATAAGGTTAAATTTGACAAAACTGAGATTTATACATCATATGAAAGCTCAATTAATAAGCTTTCTATTGATGTATGGTTTGTTAGGATAGGACAATATTTGGCCGAGATACATCTATTTGAAATCAGAAATCTGAGGATGCAAAAAAATCAAAAAGACTGAGAAAATCACCTTTAAAGTTGTCCAAATTAGGTTCTTAACAATGCATATTACAAATCAAAAATTACATTTTGATATGTTTACAGTAGGAATTTTACAAAAAATCTTCATGGAACATGAACTTTACTTAATTTCTTAATGATTTTTGGCATAAAAGAAAAATCAAAAATTTTGACCCATGCAATGTATTTTTGGCTATTGCTACAAATATACCCCAGCGACTTAAGACTGGTTTTGTGGTCCAGGGTCACACATTATATATATACATAATATATATACATACATACAGTCAAGCCCGAAATTATTCATACCCCTGGCAAATTCTGACTTAAAGTTACTTTTATTCAACCAGCAAGTTTTTTTTTTTTTTGATTAGAAATGACACCTATGGCATCTCCCAGAAGATAATAAGATGTTGTACAAAAGGCATCACTGTGGAAAAAGATCTTTTATTTACATTTGAACAAAAAGTGGCATGTCCAAAATTATTCATACCCTTCTCAATAATCAATAGAAAAGGCTTTATTGGCTATTACAGCAATCAAACTCTTCCTATAATTGCTGACCAGCTTTGTGCATGTCTCCACTGGTATTTTTGCCCATTCATCTTTAGCAATGAGCTCCAACTCTTTCAGGTTGGAGGGTCTCCTTGGCATCACCCTGATCTTTAGCTCCCTCCACAGATTCTCAATTGGATTAAAGTCAGGACTCTGGCTGGGCCACTGCAAAACGTTAATGTTTTTTGTCTGCTAACCATTTCTTCACCACTTTTGCTGTGTGTTTTGGGTCGTTGCCGTGCTGAAATGTCCACTGGTGCCCAAGGCCAAGTTTCTCTGCAGACTGCCTGATGTTGTTGTTGAGAATTTTGATGTATTGCTCCTTTGCCGTTTACTGTGTTTAGGTTCCCTGGTCCACTGGCTGAAAAACACCACCAAAACATTAGGTTCCCACCACCATGTTTGGCAGTGGGGATGGTGTTCTTAGGGTTGAAGGCTTCTCCTTTTTTACGCCAAATGAAGGCTACATCATTGTGGCCGGACAATTCAATTTTTGTTTCATCTGACCATAAAACAGAAGACCAGAAGTCTTCTTCTTTGTCCAGATGAGCATTTTCAAAGGCAAAGTGGACTTTTGTGTACCTTATCTGGAGAAGTGGTGTCCTCCTAGGTCTGCGTCTGTGGAACCCAGCGGTGTGCAGTGTCTGTGGACTGTCTATCTTGAGATGTTGCCACCTCCTCCTGGCCAGCACAAGTGTCACTTTTGTCTTCCGACCACGTCCTTTTGAGATTTTTCACAGTACTGCACTGTTGCACTGTAGCCACTGGAACTTCAAAACATTTAGATATGGTCTTATAGCCCTTTCCTGACTTGTGAGCAGCCACAATGCATAGCCGCAGGTCCTCAGTGAGCTCCTTTGTCTTAGCCATGACTGTCCACAAACCAACAGCAGAGAGCTTCTGTTTTTCACCTGTTGAGTTGATTAAAACAGCTGTTCCCAATGAATCAGGGTAATTAGGATGCTTTAGAACAGCTTAGACTATTTGGAATGGTATAGAACTTTGGATTTTCCCAATGACTGTGACAGTTTGCAAAGGGTATGAATAATTTTGGACATGCCACTTTTTGTTCAAATGTAAATAAAAGCTTAGAAATATTTTTTTCCACACTGATGCCTCTTGTACATCGTCTTATTATCTTTTGGGAGAAGCCTGTGTCATTTCCGGTCAAAAAAACCTTGCTGGTTGAATAAAAGTAACTTTAAGTCAGAATTTGCCAGATGTATGAATAATTTCAGGCTTTACTTTATATATATATATATATATAAACATTAAATAAACATATATTTTACATTAACAATGTAATCAATATTCTATTTATTAAAGCCATTTATGAATCTTATTGAGTTATGGGTTTTAAGCAGTTTAGATAATAATAACTCAAGGCAATAACAATCTAAACAATATATTTTATTTGTGAACTTATGTTTAGGTCCCCCGGTAAAAATCACATTTCGGGGGTAAAATACACATTATTACGTTAAAATATCACATTATTGGGCGGTTTTGTTGTTAAAACCTGGCAACCCTTGTCTGAAATGGGTAGACTTCGCTTCAACCTGCAGACCTGAAGAACAGTGTTAAAGTTGCCCAATTCCGTGGGAAAACTGCAGACTTGGCAATACTGATTCAGACTGATTTGTAAATATGCATGAACGTGCATTAACACAAGAGGCAGGATTTAAGCCCCTGTGGCACACTACTCCCTGTGCCACATCTCAACTATAGTTTATTACAAAACCAAGCTATTATTCTTTATCCCAAACTATTCCTTACTCATGGCATTCATGTGACAGTGGAATAAGTGTTTAGAACATCCAGAGTGTGGATTTAGTGAATACCAGCTCTGACTAAAATCAATGATAAAATGAGTTATGCTGAGAGAGTTAAGTGCAGGTTATTGGGAAGATGGCTGGACGCCACAACCACATTAAAAACACACGGTACTCAGCTATGCTGCTTATAAGCCCCTGTGTTTGCTAAATGAGGACAAAAATGAAGGAGCAAACAAATAAACTGGTGCATGAAGGACCATATAAATAAACTGGATGGTGAACACTTAACTTCCTGTTGACAGACGACATCAAGACATATATAAATGATGGCACTAAAGTTATATGTGCAGTGTTTAGCCGTCAATATCTCCTCAGACACGTGACTCTCAGGGAGCCATTCCTCACCCCACCATGTCATCTCAGCTGCTGTGAGGAATCTCAATCCGGTAGGCCTCGCTCCACATTTCAGGAAGTGACAGTCACACTATGGTCTACACACAACAGCAAGGTCATCCTTCGAACTGCACAGACAAACTGAGATTGAAAAGCCTAGTAAATCCCTGCTCTTAAATCTTATGGCGACACACTGTCTACAACATTCCCGCCCTTCAGTTGAGCAAGACCCCACAGAAGACACAATTTTATTGAAGATATATTTCACACACTGTTCTTCCATTATCAGCAGGCGCCTAATTAAGGAAATTGGCCATGAGTGGCAGAGCAAGCCGGGTCCAGAGTGGAGCAGGTCCATTACTCTGTATAATTAATTACTGGTATAAAGCAGACTTATGATCGTATTTATCTCAGGATATGGGCAATATTCTGAGCACAATGATTTTGGCAAAGAGTTCATAAAGAGTTTGCACAACCTTTTTAAGGCTACTTGACTAATGGTATCAGTGTTTCAGACAGAATTCTTTTTTTGCCCACATACACCTTATATTTATACAGCTGATTCATGAAATACAGTAGAGGTCAAAAGTTTACATACACCTTGCAAAATCTGCAAAATGATAATTATTTTACCAAAATAAGAAGGATCATACAAATGTATGTTATTTATTATTTAGTACTGACTTGAATAAGATATTTCACATAAAAGACATTTACACAAGACAAAACAATAGTGGAATTTATAAAAATGACCTCGTTCAAAATTACATACACTTGATTCTTAATACTGTGTTGTTACCTGAATTATCCACAGCTGTGTGTTTTTTTTTTTTAGTTGTTCTTGAGTCCCTTGTTTTTCCTGAACAGTTAAACTGCCTGCTGTTCTTCAGAAAAATCCTTTAGGTCCCACAAATTCTTTGGTTTTCCAGCATTTTTGTGTATTTGAACCCCAACAATGACTGTATGATTTTGAAATCCATCTTTTCACACTGAGGACAACTGAGAGACTCCAATATGCAACTATTACAGAAGGTTCAAATGCTTACTGATGCTTCAGAAGGAGAAATGATGCATTAAGAGCCAAGGGTTGAAAAATTTTGAATTTAAAATCAGGGTAAATTTCACTTTGTCTTCTAGGAAACATGCAAGTATCTTCTGTAGCTTCTGAAGGGCAGTACTAAATGGATAAAATATTTTATTTAGTGAAAATAAAAAACATTTGCACATCTTTATTCTGTTCAAAAATGTACACCCCCTGGCTCGCTTAAGGCGAGACACTGCAGGTAAATAGGGTAAAAAAAAATTAAGTAATAGTTATCACCTTACTTACTCAGTTGATTGATTGCATTGATAATTGCGATCATTTTTTGTATTACAAGTTTTCTAAAATGTTAGGTTTTAATATGCAAATGAGGCATTATTTAATGAAATGTGCACTGATTTGCATACATTTCTAGTACAAAAATCTAAACACTGGATTAAGCCAGTTTCAAAATTCTTGTTTAATTTTTTTGACATTTTAGAGTCAAATGTTTTACAGAAGGAATTTTGCGTATCAAATTTTGTCACACCATAATTCAGAAAATGATATATTTTTTTTTTTTACAGTTTTTTGGGGAATAAAATGTTGTATAAAATCAAGCAAATTATATATGAACAAATCCCTCTGTAAAAGCCTTCAGTATATAGACGAGAATAAAAATGTGTGCTACTGAAGTGGAGATTTATGGCTCAGTGTAGGAGGAAAAAACTCATTTTTAGAAAACGGCCTTTAAAAATATAGATTGTAATTGAAATCTATTGAAACAAACAGATAAAGTTCCATAAAAGAAACACTTAATGGTGTCTTTTGGATGTTTTCTTTCCACTAGTCTGAAAAACACTTATGAAAAGCCAAAAAGCTCAAAATCTCCAACTTGACAGGTGCATGAAAAAATCCCCTTAATGCATCGTTTTTACGTCTGAAGCATCAAGCATTCAAACCTTCTGTAATAGTTGCATATGAGTCCTATAGTTTTCTTTAGTGTAAAACAATGGATCTCAAAAGCATACAGTCATTGTTGGAAATGCTGAAAAATCTAATAATTTGTGGGATCTGAAGGATTTTTCGGAAGAACAGCAGGCAGTTTAAGGGCAGTTTCATTCAGGTAACAACATGGTATTAAGAATAAAGTGTATGTAAACTTTTGAACGGGGTCAGCTATTATTTTCTCTTGTGGACTATATATAAACGCATTTTATGTGAAATATCTTATTCAGGTCAGTACTAAATAAAAAAATTACATGCATGTATGATCCCTCTTATTTTGATAAAATAATTAACATTTTGCAGATCCTGCAAGATGTATGTAAACTTTTGACTGTACATGTAACCAAATGGAGAAGAATTCATCTTGAACAATTCCATTAGCATTAATGTGTTTAGTTATGATTAAGTGGTAGTGTGGAATAGCTTTGAATGAATTATCATACTTTTCTCCTAAAAGAATACTCTAATGTTTATCATTATCATTATATATTATGTCACATCCCCTGCCAATTTAAGTTTGATGGCTACAGTAAATTCTGTTTACTGTAACAATTAATCAATGGTATATTATCATTGGCTAAAAAACATTATTAGTCAACTTCAATGATCTTCAAGGTCACAAAGCATCTTTGCGAGTCTCTGTGAGCTCTTTAAACCTTCTAACAGGGTTTTCTATGGCTATAAAAGTGCATAAGATTTGTGGCCTGAAAAGCACTGTTAAAGACGGTTCAGGTAATGGTCAGTCTCTCGGAGGAATTATAAAAATCATCACGCTGCATTGAACACTGAACCAATCTTCACATCCTTAATGCAAGGTAGAAGGTGAAAACAAGGTCAGACACATTCTTTTGTTTTTTTTTGAAGGTTTTAAAGTGTAAATTATATAACATTACATTATCCTTAACTTATTACATTATCCACGACGTATACTTTCAACCATGACCAGTTTATTATTTTTCTCAGTATTTGTTATGGCTTTCTTAACTTGAAAAGTACATGCCCATTCACCACTCACCATCTTATTATCCTGCTTGAATAAATACATTTTAATGCTTTTACAGTGATGTCATACCAATAAAAATGCAATATCATTTATATTTCGGAAGCCCTGACGATGTCTCCCTCTCTATATGAATGAATGAAAGGTACTTGGGAGCAGAAGTTGGAACAAGGGCACGATCTGATCATTTCTATCCTCTTTATACCCTCCATGAAAAGGTTTAATTTTCATAAGTAGCCTCTCCTGGAAAAGGTTCTTGTACACAGGAGTTATAAATCTCTACAATGCAGATACACTAAGAATTTCTGAGGACAGGATTGATAGACAAAACAAGTGAATAAAGTGAAATTACAGTTTGTATTAATAAAATCAATAAATAAATACAGGTGTGCATATTTAAAAAAAAAAAATTAATTACTTTTTCTGAAACCACATTTACCTCAGGAGATCCAATTACTTTGATAAGAGTTTAGTGCCCTCTGCTGACCAAAAATAGTACCAAACTAGGGATTTAAAGCAACACTCATCCCTCAATGCTCCCTCTACAGGTTAGAAGCGGAATTGTTCATTTCCGCTGTCGTAAATAATTTAGCCTACCGTCGTGTCACATGCACGTTATTTGTTTGGAGGCTATCCAGGACCGGCTTTGGAAATAATGATGTCCAGTGACAAGGTAGAGTATGTTGTATGACTTTATAAAAGTATGAAAACCTTTTGTAAGGCCTGCCGTAAAGCAAGTCGCATTTGTAGTATCATGTGAACTACAAAACCGCGACCCCACGACCCAAACTTACATAGTGCTGTTATGGCTGATAGAGGCTTTAAAAGCAAGTATACCTTACTTATTTTCCAAAATTATTTGTAAATAGACAAGTTCAAACAACTTTTTTAAGAAGATGAAATATTTACTCCATAATGAAACATTTACTTTGATGGTCTATATTAAATTTGATGGAGAGGTAAAAAAAAAGGGTTGTTTTTTCAATATTAAGTAAAGCACAATCATGAAATATGAAATATATCTCTGATATAATTATATCTCTGCATACATTTTGCAGATAAATCTTTCAGTTTGATTTTAGTTTGTAAAGTACACGACCAGTCAAAAGTTTTTGAACAGCCTGCATTATTTGATTTAAAATACAGCAAAAGCAGTAATATTGTGAAATATTTTTACTATTTAAAATAACTGCTTTCTATTTGAAAATTTTTAAAACCTAATTTATTTAAGCTATATATTTTCAAGCTATATATACACATTACTCCAGTCTTTAGTGTCACATGATCCTTGAATGTTTCTTAAGGAGCAAATCAGCATATTAGAATGATTTCTGAAGGATCACATGACTGGAGTAAAAATTCAGCTTTGAAATCACAGGATTAAATTCCATTTTAAAATATATTTAAAAAGGAAGCAGCTACTTTAAATAGTACAAATATTTTACATTTTTAAATCAAATAAATGCAGGCTTGGTGAGCAGAAGAGACTTCCTTAAAACATAAAAAAAATCTTACTGTTTAAAAACTTTCGACTGGTAGTGCGCATTTAGAAGATTTCAAAAACATCTGTTTTAAAATATGTATTTATTACATTATTTTTCTTAGTCCTTGATCCCAAGTTCTGCAGCAGCTATTTCAGTGATGTTTCTACCCTTCATGTGTTCAGGTGTTTGACAAGTAATTTTATCATCATGAAAAATCCTTTTCTCATCCACACGCAGCCAATGCCATAAATATGCCAAACTAGCGTTGCAGTGCCATGGATTACCTGACAGCACAGCATACGAACGTCCATCCAATATACCTGGAGTCAGGTTTTGAAGATAGTTGCTTCTGAGGTCAAGGAAAACAAGTTCATCCTGCTTAAGGAAAAGTCCAGCAGGCAGGCTCTCCAAACGGTTGCCACTCAAGAACATCTGGCGAAGGTTTGGGTTACCAATGAAGGCTGATGGGTCTAAGAACTTCAGTCTGTTGTTTTCCAGGTACAGAGCTTCAAGTTTGGGAAGAGAGGTCAGAGCTCCAGGAGTCAGTTCCTCCAGCTGGTTATTTTTAAAGTCTAAGCTCTCAAGATTGTTGAGTCTTCGCAGGAAGGCCACGGGCAGCTGGGTGAATTTGTTAGATGACAAATCTAACCTCTGGAGAGAGTTGTTTACAGGCAGACAGTCAGCATCTATCTCGGAGAGCAGGTTTTCTGAGAGCGTGAGCTCCACAAGAGGAGAATGATGAAAGACTCGGGATGGTAAAGATGTCAGTTTGTTACCTATTGAGATAGGAGCGTATTATTACCAATACACATAAGCACACACAAACAAGTAAGCTTGTTCTGATTCGGCTGTGTTTTGAAGAAATTATTTGAAAGATCTGTTCAAAGAATCAATCAGACATTTAATTAATTCCTGAATGATTCTGTATTTTTAAGATAATCCTCTGAGAATGGTTTAACGAGTTTAAAAGTTATTTCAAACCCATATGAGTTTTTTTTGTTTGCTGAATACTATTTGAAGAATGTTGGTAGAGAACATTTTTTGTCTTTAAAGAAGTAAGAAGTTCTTGAACAAATCATTTTTAATTTTTATTTTAATTATTTGTAAATAGAGAAGTTCAATAAACTTTTTTAAGAAGATGAAATATTTACTCCATGATGAAACATTTACTTGAGGGTCTATATTAAATTTGACGGAGAGGTACATAAAAAAGTTTGTTTTTCAATATTAAGTAAAGCACAATCATGAAATCATTAATTTCACATCAGAGATACTTATTTAAAACTAAATATTTAAGATTTCAGTTTGTAAAGTACACTACAAGTCAAAAGTTTTTGAACGGTAAGATTTTTTATGTTTTTAAAGTCTCATCTGCTCACCAAGCATTTTGGTTCAAAATACAGCAAAAGCAGTAATATTGTGAAATATTTTTACTATTTCAAATACCTGCTTTCTATCTGAAAATATTTTAAAATGTAATTTATTTTAAGCTATTTAAAGAATGCTGGTAGACAGACAGAATTTTTCTTTAACGAATACTGTTTGAAAAATGTTGGCAAGAATGTTTTTTTTTTCTTTACAGAAGTAAGAAGTTCTTGAACAAATAATTTTTACTTGTTTAGTTTCTGAATGAGTCAGTGTTTTTGAAAGAACAGGTTGGGGAAATTATTCAATGACTAGTGATAATTGTTTCATTCTAATTAAGGCAGCATTTTTGAACTATTCACTAATGTAAATTTAGACTCACCATGAAGACAGAATTCAAAATATCATACAGCCAATATTATTCTCATTATTTCAGAAATAGTAGTATGCTAGGAAAATAGTTTTGCTAACGAATGAGTCCTTGAATGACTGGACGACTCACAAAAGACTCACTTGTTCTGTCACTCTTGAATTTAGCATGACAATAAGACCATTTTCAGCAGCAATATTCAGCTAAATATGCGAGTTTCGTTCGGTTCAGTGGCACTGTTTACGTTCATTGACGCCATATGACCGATTGATGAGGCTTCCTATGAAGCGGTAGTAACGGTACTTACTGCACAGTTTACAAAACTAGATGTTTGTCAGTGGTGCTCAGGATCGGCAAATCATTCGCCGTCGTCCTATAAGTCATCTCTCCTTACTCTCTTTGTGATAAGTGAAATTTTATGTAACTTAGTGTGTAACAGGCTAACGTTACCTAGCAAACGGCTAACCGCGTCCCTAGTGGCTCTGTAGCAGACGTTATTCATTTTCCGTGCCACACATGTAATGAAAAGTCCCCACTAATGCACAGCCAGACCGACAGTCTCTATGTAATGCACAAACACAGATGAAAGGATTAAATCTGAGGACTGCAAGTAAGTAAACACACACTTATTACCTGTTAAGTCAAGCACCTGAAGATTAGACAGGCCCAACAGCAGGTCCGCAGGTAATGTACGCAGCTGGTTTCTGGTCAGACTGAGCCGACTTAGATGATCATGGGACAAGATCTTCAAGTCATCAGATGTTATGGAGCTTAAATTGCTGAGGTAGACAATGAGGTCTGTAGTGTTACCCGGGAAGCCCTTGTTGGGTAACGTTTTGAAGTTAACAGAGTCACAAATGACTTGTACCTCATCGGATCCGAAGACAGGTCTGTATTTTCCTGGGTGCGAAACACTCTGCGCATAAGCAAAGCAGCTGTGTAGCACTGCAAGGGTTATAAAATAATAGCTGTGCATATTTATGAAGAGACACAACAAAAGTGTAGTCTTCCACTTATTTTTTAAGATGAACTATTCTGCTTTTATAACCTAAATCATATTACATTGGTCAACATGCAATCAAGGATTTCCCAAGTCAACATTTGGTTTAAACGCTTGTGCAACATTGGACTTTTATTAATCGATTCCTGTGAATAATTTACAACAATCAAAAAGCATGCTTTTTAACTCTTTGGAAACAACAATGACTGCATATAATATGCATACAAGTATTTTAACGTTTTTCATGTTAATTTTTACAGTGCCTCAGTGAATATCATCTAATATTTAAACATTTAAAGTAATAGTTCACCCAAAAATCTAATATCTTTCTCTTTAGATAAATACAATTGGAGTTACATAAAAAAAATGCTCTTCTAAGCTTTATGATGGCAGCAAATGGCTGTTGAGAGTTTGAAGTCCAATAAAGTGCATCCATCCATCATAAAAAGTACCTCACATGGCTCTGAGGGAGGGTTAATACAGGCAAAAAAAAAATCCATATTTAAAACTTTTTAAACTGTAATCTCTAGCTTGCGCAAAGTATGGTATGCATGTTCACGAGAAAGTGGCGTTCCAGCGGATGATGTAGGCATAGCATTAGCTCCAGTGAGAAGTGATGAACACGGAAGCGCATATTACGGTTTATCAAGTTTTAAATATGGATATTTTTCTTACACAAATGCATCGATTCACTTCAGAAGGACTTTATTAATCTATCATAAAAAGCACTTTTTTATGATGGATTCACATTATTTTACTTTGAGATCTCAGCAGCCAATATTGCAATCTATAAAAGATTTATCTTTTAATAAACAAGTAATAATAATGAAAACTGTCTTCTAGAAAAAGCATTTGTGTTCACTGTATAAACACCACAAATGAGTTTAGATCATCACACATATGGAGTCATAGGTTTTCCATCAAATAAAGCTTTTTTATTAACAATTTCACAATGTTTCGATAGTTTGTCAGTGGCAACATGGCAAAATGATAAAATACAGAAAATGTTTGGACCGGAGGTCTTCATGTTCCACTATGCATACAGATTGTGTCTAATTTCTATCACAGCAATTAAAAATATGCTAAAATGTGCTACGGATTGCATCCTTGCATCATGTAATATCAGTCTTCAATAATGCATATATTTCTGGCAAACAAAAGTAAAAGTGTTCTTTGATATAATGCATGATAAAAATATAATCTCACTAAATATTAATCTGTTTTTCCTAACAAAAATAGATATAATACTTGTGTATATAATTCAGATGATCATGTAATTGCAGAGCCAAAGTATATATTCTGTTTCAAACACACACTAAGGCAAACAGTCATGCTTACTGACAACCTTGCGAGGAGACTAAAAATAGCCTCTGAAGTTTAAAATTCTTTAACTTAAAACTGTAAAGTCTATGAAGACATTAAAACACTCTTAAAATGACTTAAAATTGAAACTTCACCCTTTAGGTGATTTATGGCTTGTCTTGTATTAAATATTAGACCCCCCTTTCCCCAGTCATTTATACTTGTGGAGTTTGGCACTTGGAAGTCCTGCCATTTGCCAAAATGAACACTATGACATCTCCGCTTTTATAGCTCCCAGATGGATTATCACCTATCCAACCTTCACCAAGGCTAGCTGAAATTAAAAGAGAGGAGAGAGGGTTTAGGTCAATGACAAAACTCAATTATGGCAGACATTTCACATCCCCATTCTCAGCAGTATTGTAACCAAACCATACGTTTTCAGTTCTGAATCGTTCAATCAAACTAAGCCAGACTTATTTAATTCAGCCAAACATTTACACACAAACATGTCCATATTAGTGCATCAAACACTCTCAAGATCAAATCGCTCACAGTGGGAACAAAACACACTATTAATGCCATACTTAAAAAAACAGCTTTAAAGCCATAGCATAAACACACAGACACAAATACATGCTAAGGCACCACTGTGGTTACCCCACAAACGCAACTCCTCAGAAGTCTAATACATCGTCATCATCCATTTCAACATCAAGAGACCAACCCCAGTCCTTCAGGCCCAACTCAAGCAATCTGGAACAAATATCAACGTAAAAAATGATGGCCAACCATGTTTAACCAAAATTATATAGATAAATGCAGAGTTTTTAAGTTCTACAAACATGTGAGAGTGAGACTTTGAGTTAACTGTAATAAAAAAAATCAGACTACACCATGGAATTTTTTGGCTGATAATCATTCACTTATGATACTTTTTTAAATAACAGTTTGATATTTAAACAAACATTGTGTTGAAAAGGTCACAGCTCAGTAAGAAACAGATGCCAATATTATAGAATTAAAAGAGAGACTGCATTGTTAGTGGATGTTTTTTTAGCATTTACACTCAAGCAAAGAAATCTGTTCTGTTTTAGATGCATACAGAGAACAGAACAGACAACCAAACATCTGAAGGTGATGTTTTAGGGCAGCGCAGGCAAGCAGAAAACCTGGGCGATAAGCAGTGATGCAGTGTACTTACTGTCCACATACAAGCACAAGTGGGGAAGGTGAAAGGTCAGTGAAGAATGATACGGATCATGGGGCCAGGGCTATAAAACGTTAGCAGTATAATGTTAGCTACTGAGAAAACCTGTGCAGCTTCACAGCCAAATCTAACTTTTTGTGCCAGGTTAACATATGCCAGCACTATGACCAGGAGCATCTATACTTTTAACTTCACTGAAGCAGCAGTCGGGCTGTCACTAGGGATTATTTTGGTAATCGAGTAATTACCGCTGTGACGATTAATCGGATTATTAAATATACGGATACCTAAGCAAACAATAGACTTTAAAAATGACTTAAAATACACATACAACAGCAGTGAGGCAATAATAGTTTAAATTAAGTACCAAAAGCAAGTAATCATATGGTTTTAATGGATAAAACTGTTACAATTCATAATGTATTATTAACAACAGAGCTAATGTACAGTGCGCATTATAAAAAAAAGTGAGTGTAGAGGGCGTCAGCGGCCTGATGATTGTTTTTACACTTTACTCTGCGATCAAATCCTTGTTTAATATGACTAAACATTTAATTAATGTCCACTTTCTTTTTAATATTTGACCATTTCTTTACTACAGAAATGCTACAGCCACCGTAATAACTTGAATATGTGGACATCAAAATGTCTCAACTCAGGGTTTAAGCAGCTTTTATTTTGAAATCGCAAATTGAGAAGGCTATTAATCAGGGCTCAAAATTAACTTTTTTACTTGGTAGCACTGGTGCTCCCAACTTCAAAAAGTTAGGAGCACCAAAAAAAAATTTAGGAGCACCCAATTTCTTTTTAATGCAACGATCTTGATTCTTCATGGTCGATTCTGATTGCCTATGTTTTACAAGCAAATGGGCTGACCACTGCATTTTAAACAATCAACAGCATAAATAACAAAAAATAAACGACACAGTTCCTTCTTAGACAATAAATGCAGACATAAAGTAGGCTACTCTTTTGATATTCAAAGTACAATTAGAGACCGAACTTTTCAAGCATGATACAGAGTTATAGACAACTACACAACATATTATAACCCACATACTAATAACAGCCTAGATATTTTATTTAGCCTAATTTGCACGCATTGGGGAGTAGGGTTGGGTATCGTTTGAATTTTATCGATTCTGATTCCGGTTCCGATTCTGCTTATCGATTCCGATTTTTATCGATTCCTAATTCCGATTCCAATATGATAAAAAAATCCATTAAAAAGTTTAGTCAAACATATTTATTCTGTCTTTTGCCTATGGTTTTACCAAATAATACCACAGAAAACAAACAACTAGTCTAATATAAATTTCAAACATTAAATTGTTAAAGACAAGTAATAAAATAGGAGCAAATCAATTAGCAATAGCATAAATAAATAAAACTGAACAAAATGTCAGGTAGAGAAATTGAAATCAAAAGTTTAAAAACACTGCATAGTTTGCTTTTCATAAATAAAATATTGATTAGTCCTCATTAAATTTATAAAAGATATTCAGTCAATTAATGATTTTCTTTTGTTCTTTGATTAACATTTATGACAGGCGGGACGTTTATTAGACGGCTGTCTCTTTAACACCGAACACAGACCTAAGAATACTGTTACACATGCGTTTTCTTTCTTATCTGTTTACGTTCACTCAAGACAAAAAAAAAAACGCTGGGTTTATGAGGATATGCTGACGTATTTCGTTCATACAGGTCAATAAATGTGAAAGAGAAGTGAACAACCTTTTCTGCAGTGGAAATGCA
Organism: Garra rufa; assembly: GCF_049309525.1. NCBI lineage: Eukaryota > Metazoa > Chordata > Actinopteri > Cypriniformes > Cyprinidae > Garra > Garra rufa. The sequence goes on from NC_133373.1 coordinate 29,977,364, forward strand.
CGGAACTGTTTTGAGAACGGACACAGGTCGGGAGCCCGCATCAGGACCGCTGTTCTCCGTGCTCGCGTTTCAGATGTGTGCGCTGCACGCAAACAATGCGCAAGTTCTTTTCTTTCCTCCACTTAAATCGTTTGAAAATCACATTAAAATGCGAACGCATCGAATCGTTAAGCGGAATCGAAATGCGCGTCTTATCGAATACCCGGTTAATTCTAAAATGGAACCGGTTCTCGATACACAACCCTATTGGGGAGTCGCTCTCTAAACGCAGGGTATTAAAATTGCTTTTGAATGCGCATGCACGTTTTACTTTTGGTTTTGTTTTAACTTTTAATTATCCACAAACAAAAATCGTAACAAACATATCACACACCCCTAATTGCAATGCCGTTTGTGCAGATCCGCAACAGAGGTTGGCTGAGAGAGAGAAAAAAAACGTCCGGTTCCTAGTTGAGTGGAGTGCAGTGTAAGGGAATGATTGACGGCTAATATCTCGAATCTGTATTAAGGGTAATAATGTAAAGATGAATTTTAAATGGTTATGTAATGTTGAAGAGAACGGCGAACCTGTTACTGTATCAGCTCACAGCAGTCTGTGCACTAGCGAAAGTTTTGTAAAGAAAGGAAACCAAGTCACAAAACAACTATTTCTCGCACTCACACAAATGCTCCCAAATATAATTTGAGGTCGCGCAGATTATATTTTGGGAGCATATGCAACCAAAACGATCGAAATTTCGAGCCTTGTTAATGTATTCTCCTATTGCGTAGGATTATACATGATTTACCTTACAAATCTTATGAAATGGCGTTCCTAGATGAATGTTATATTAAACCCAAACTCACAGCAATATGCAAATATTGTAAATGATAACTGTTTGTGCGGAGCAGCATTTACTGTGAACAGAGCCGCTCTGAGATACACGTAACCTACGTGCATGAGAAAAAAATGAAAGAGCATATATTTTATTTAATCGTAGTGTTTGTGAATTCACAATAGCACTACGCTTCATGATTTTTAAATGGGTTAAGCATATCATGGAGCTTTGGAAAACTGTCTAATAATGCATTTCATAGATTCTCCATGGAATGTGCCACTTTCAGTTTTTTGCCTGTTGCTCAACATGGGCAAGCTGCAGTAGAGGCAGCGCATTTAAGCAGCAATTCACCCAAAAATTAAAATTAAAATTTATTCACTTTCCTTTTTTTCCAGTTCTGTATGTAATTTTAGAGATTTTTTCCAAAGTGACCACAACTGCCAAGTTTCAGAAAGTTTGTAAGCAGTCTATACAAGTTTATTTTTGGGTGATTTTTTGTTTTAATTAAGCAAAGGCTTGTATTTAATGCAACTTGCAAGTAAGGATCAATACAAATATAAGGAACAACTACATTAGCAATACTCCAATACACATTTTCCAATACACATCAAGCTGGTACAGAAGTGTAAGTAGGAAAGTATAGAAAGTGACTTTGTATAAATGGTTATGAATTACGCATTCAAATGTTTATGGATTAGCTGTGTCGTCAAAGAATAATAAAATATAGGCCTCCCTAACAAAAAATTGTGGACTAACTAATGGCATGAGTTTGGCCCCCTACATAATATCATGTTAACTGAACTAATATATTATTTATACAAACTTGAAGTGTCAATATAGATAAATCAATTTAATATCAAGAACTGTATGTTCCTCTAAAAAAACAATAATTATTGAGAAATAAGAAATATGATTCAGTTATTTTTTAGCTGTTTAATTAAGATGATTGAAATTAACATTAATATAAATTATTATTAAAATATCCACCTTTTTCTTCCTGTATAAGCGGGCACAGCCATTTGTAAATTGTATGGGTCTGGCTTCCGGTCTCATCCGTGCCCAGCTATTTTCAGCTGTACAAAACAGCTCTATTAGCTGGTTGATATTGCAAATTGGTGTGTCTTACCATATTATTTTAATGCATTACCTTAATTATGAACACACCGGTTTATAGTGCAAACAGCTTTACCGTTTACTGCACTTTGTTATTCTTCTCGTTATTTCCCTATAGCTGCTAATAAACCGAAAGCCTCACCCATAGGCTTACGTCCACGATTTAGAAAAAGGTGGATATACACATTTTATATAATTCAGTAATAGGGCTGCGTATTGTGACCAATTTGGCAATTCGATTCGATTCTTATTTTTATGGTTTCGATTCGATTCGATTTCGATTCGATTCGATATCGATTAGCTATCAATATTTCATTTAAAATGTTAGTTTTGCAGACATGGGATCCATATTTTGATATAAATGCTGGTAACTGAAACTCCCCTACTTAAGTTTATTACTGAAATACACATCTACATTAATAATAGGGTGCACACAGTTGTTAATTTTAAACAACTTTTATTTTAAATGAACACTGTAACAAGAAGTCATAAATATGTGCATCCATTGTACACCATGTAAACAAACTGCAAAATGCACATTACTGTAAAAAAATAAAAAGACTAAATGTGCAACAGTGAAATCTATTAAGAACTTCAAACATGTTTAAGAAATAAAACATGTTTCTAAATTCAAAACAGGCCCATCATAAAGCCCTTGTCTGCATATACAAAACATTCTAACTGTCCATAAAACTAACAGTTCTTAACTACAGCCTAATCATTTTTGATCACCAGATTTTTCTGCAAAAAAAAAGCAGCTGATCAACATGTTCTGATCTGATCTAAGGCAGCTCCTTAGCGCTGTGATTAGATCACCAGCGGTTGAGAAAACTCTCTCAGCACGAACACTAGTGACACCTTTAGGACGAGAGGTGAATATTCATATCCTCTTACGTGAAGCACGTGAATTAAGAAAATATCGTTGCGTTAAACTGAAGATCGATTAAAATCGGAGAATCGATATTTTTTACCCAGCCCTATTCAGTAATAATTTATAATCAATCTGCATTCCTCTTTGAAATGCAGAATGTCCCCTAGTGGGACCACCGCTTTATAAATCCCCATATTTTAACTTCAATTGACTGTACGTAAAATAATTCTCCCTCAAGCTCCTTTGTAAGATGTTGTTGATCTGTGAAGTGGTTCTCACCTAGTCTTGGGTGAGGGTGGCTGTCGGGTGGAATGCACTTTGATGGCTCCTCTGTGTGAAATTCTGGGAGACGAACGGGCTGACAGGTGAGGAGAGGGCTGAGGGGACCGGCCAGTTGGTGGAGATACATCGGAGGGGGTAGAAGCTATGGCAATGCTTGAGGAGTGGGCTACAGCTTTACGTGGGACCTTTTTGAGTAAGCGGCTGACCCATTTCTGCTGCTCTTCTGTGGAGTTGGCCAGCAGCAGAAGCTCTTTCGCTGTGGACATGTCATAGTTCACTGGAGAGAAAAAAAAATGAACCAAAACAGGTCAGTTTTAGTCCAATGTACAGTGGTGGCCAAAATGATTAGAACACTAGAATTTTCACCAGCTTAAAAATGGTATTAGGTCAGTTATTTCTATCTTTTGCTGTAGTGTGTCAGTAGGAAATATCCATTTACATTTCCAAGCATTCATTTTGCCATTAATTGTAATAATCCAGTGAGATTTTTGTTTGCACAAGGAGTCTGACAATAGTCAGTGCTCCACAAATAGATCTGATCTCATCATCATCATCATCATCCAGTCTGGAATGACGAGAAGAAACAGAACAAACTGAGATAGACTAAGTCCAGAAGAACTGTGGCAACGTCTTGACATATTCTGTATCTTAATTTATATTTAGTCTCGGTACCAGTGCAAAATTCCAATGTGTATAACACACTACAGACAGTAATATAAATTAGAATATTTTCAGTTCTTTGTGAGTGTGACCTCCTGACCTCTGCAAGGAGCTAGGACCTCTTCTTTGCGATCAATGTGGTCTTTATGGCATTTGATTCGGCAGCGTCTGCACTCCAAGGCTGGTGGGGGCTTGAATACGTGCCACAGAGGCCTTGGACATGCTTCACAGCTAGAGGGGAAGTGGTAGAGCGTGAGCACGAACTCGTGACCTTTGTGTGGGATAAACGACGACCTTTCAGCTGCTGTTAAGGGTTCCACAGCAAGCTCCTCTTTCTTGCTCTCTCCCTCATTAGCATATAATACCTAGACAGAACAAAAGAAGAAAGCCCAGGTTTGGTAAGGCTTATCTTGAAGAATAATAAAATATTTCACGAAGGGACAAATTAAGCATGTTGCCTGGAAGATGCGTGGGATTTCTCTGGGATCTGCGCGGTACACGTCTGTCTGAGTGACAGGTCGCACATGGAACAGTTTGCTATGGGGGGAAAAAGAAGCCAAAAAAATCAAATGGATTGGATAATGATGTGCAAGAGAGCAGTAAATGTTTAAGATTTATGGATGTGCAGAATTGCATATAAAATTTTCATCCATTTGGATTACAGTTTTAACATAAACTAATAAACCTAATGTGATGCATATTTTTCAGTCACACACAAACATACATCTTTAATATGTTAAAAGCAATATAGTTGAGGTCAAAAGTTTACATACACCTCACAGAATCTACAAAATTATTAATCTACTAATTATCTTAGCAAAATAAAAGGGGTTATACAAAATGCATGTTATTTTTTTATTTAGTACTGACCTGAATAAGATATTTCACATAAAAGATGTTTTAATAAGAGAAAACAAGTTGAATTTATAAAAAATGTCCCTGTTCAAAAGTTTACATACACTTGATTCTTAATACTGTGTTGTTACCTGAATGATCCACAGCTGTGTTTGTTGTTTTGTTTAGTCCCTTTTTTGACCTGGACAGTTAAACTGCCTGCTGTTCTTCAGAAAAATCCTTCAGGTCTCACAAATTCTTCGGTTTTTCAGCATTTTTGTGTATTTGATCCCTTTCCAACAATGACTGTGTGATCTTGAGATCCATCTTTTCACACTGAGGACAACCAAGGGACTCATATGCAACTATTACAGAAGGTTCAAATGCTCACTGATGCTTCAGAAGGAAAAATTATTCATTAAGAGCCAGAGGCCAATTTTTGAATTTGAAGATCAGGGTAAATTTGTCTTCTGGGAAACATGTAAGTATCTTCTGAAGCTTCTGAAGGATAATACTTAATGAAAAAATGTGATATTTAGGCAAAATAAGAAAAATGTGCACATCTTCATTCTGTTCAAAAATTTTCACCCCCATCTCTTAATGAATCGTTTTTTCTTTTGAAGCATCAGTGAGCATTTGAACCTTCTGTACGAGTTGCATAGGAGTCTCTCAGGTGTCCTCAGTCTGAAAAGATGGATCTCAAAATCATACAGCCATTGTTGGAAAGGGTTCAAATACACAAAAACACTGAAAAACCGAAGAATTTGTGGGACCTGAAGGATTTGTCTGAAGAACAACAGGCAGTTTAACTGTTCAGGGAAAAAAGTGGGGCTCATGAGCAACTATCACTAAACAACAACAACAACAACAACAAAAAAAAACAGTTGTGGATCATTTAGGTAACAACACTGTATTAATATCTTATTTAGGTCAGTACTAAATAAAAAAGAACAAGCATTTTGTATGATCCCTCTTATTTTGGTAAAATAATTAACATTTTGCAGATTCTGCAAGGTGTATGTAAACTTTTGACCTCAACTGTTTGTTTTCAAACTCACTCTATGTCCAGAATCATGAAGGGGCTGGACTGCTCTCTGTCTTGCTCCGAGTCATAAAATAGGATCTTCTTGCTGCTTACCACCACATACTGCAATTTACACAGAGATACACAGGCACAGATGATCAGAGAGGGTTTGTTGTTGCGACCATAGATATATATACATAGATGCCTCATTAGCGACTGTTTCTATGGGCCGTTATACGTAAGCAAAGTCCCTTTAAGGCAAGTCATGTCACTCGGCGGCCATCTTTGAAACGCCTCTCGGGCATACAAGTGCAGCTCCTATCTGTTTGAATGGGGAAACATCAAATTCTCCAAAACTGTTCACCAAGCTTACGATTAAATTTCATATTTGAAATCTCCAAAGAAATCCAACAAGAACTGCCTCATAAATATAGTTCCTTGTGCTTGAATAGCGTTAAAAAAACGCTTATTTTTCCGGCTAGATGAGCCAGTGCGCATGCGCAGTACTGAACGCACATCTTAGAGCGCCGGCTGTTATATAGCAACCGGAACTTCTAACGGCAGCTGCAGTGACGCGCTGACTTTACTGATCAACGATTGGCTCTTTCACTAAGAAGGCGGAGCTTCGCGGCCATGATGACCGTTTCATTGTTCCCCATTCAAAACTACACGAGTGACATGTCTTTGGTATTCTATAGTCTTTGACGTAAGCCATCCGCCATTTCACTGCGGTCTACTTGACGTCATTCACCCATAGATCTCATAGTAATCACTGAAAATTCGAAAAGCCACAGTCCTGCACAGCCGTTGGTCTGCGAACCTACAGTATGGTGAATGACGTCAAGTGGACCGTTCCAATATGGCTGACGCATCTACGTGCTTGGAGCGGTCCAATGCAGTATCTATGTATATATATCTATGGTTGCGACACACAAGTGTTTATGTTCAAACATTTACCTTCTTTTCCCATCCAAACCGTTTGGTGTTTTTGGTAGGCATTGAGAGCCATCCCTCAAGACTAGAATCTGCTGTAAAAGAAAACAGAAGAGTGTTTTACAAGTGTCATTTAAGATTACAAATCCACACAGGTTGTGTCAAACTGAAAATGACCAAGCAGATTAATTTTTCTTCAAGCAATTTTAAGCCTTCAAAAACATTTTTCCTAGGCACAGAATGCAAAACTCTACTGGACGTCTCTTGGAATAAAAAGGTTTTAGTAATGTTATTGAACTTTCAGAAAACACACAAGGTGATCAGTGTGATTATGTGCAAAATTATGTCAAATCAAATCTAATGAGCATGGGGCTGTGTTTCAAAACATAATGCAGTGGTTCCCAACCTTTTTGTCAGAAATCTTAAGAAAAATTGTTAATTGTTAAATAATTCTAGCTTCATAAAATTACAGTTGAACCACTAAGGTCACACAGAATATTTTAAGGATGTCTTTACTACCTTTCTGGGCCTTGAACGTGGTAGTTGCGTTGCTGTCTATGTAGGGTCAGAAAGCTCATCAAAAATATCTTAATTTGTATTCCGAAGATGAATGAAGGTATTACAGTTTTGGAACAAAATGACGTACACCTGGTTGGGAATTATTGACTAACAATAATTAGTGAGCTGCCTATCTAGACAGCACTTTTGGGCTTCATCGGCTCATTCACACCCCAAAATGCTGTCTAGGTGTTTAGTATTTGAACATTGCAACATTTTCCACACTGAACAAAAGTAAGGGAGAGCAAGGGCCAGTATGCGTGCTGATTTGTTTCCATGCAGGGTCACCTGCAGACTTTTGGTCAGTAGGCTTGTATGTGAGGGCGGGCCTTTGCCGCCACTCGATTTCATCATCCTCCTCTTCCTCTGAGTCGGAGGGGAACTGAGGAGCGATCCGGCATGGCCGGGTATCAATACACACTGACTTGGAGCTTCGCTGGTATGTGAAGGACATAGACTCTGAAGTTTGTGAGTGTGTGATGCGCACTACAGCGGCATCACAGTGAGAGTAGAAAGGAGTGAAAAAAAAATTAAGGAAAGGAAGCAAAAGGATGCATAAATTTAGTATGGCATTGTGACCAGGTGACAAAGGAACAGTAAAAAGAGAAGGAGTAAACAAAAAAGAAAGATAAGAGATTGAAAAGGAAAACAGGTAAAAAAAAAAAAAGAAAAACAGTGGCAGGTCTGTGTATTAATTATATGCGTTTTAGAGTCAGTGGATAAAATTAAATTAATGACAGATTTTGTCCATTTTCTAAGAAAATAAAAATGTATATACTTTTTAACCACAAATTCTCATCTTGCACTAGCTTGACTTGACTCATTACGTAATCATGTTGGAAAGGTCACTCGTGGTTAGTTCTTTGTCTGTGTACTTAGGTTCAAAAACGTAGGGTAGGGCGAAAAACTCATTTTCCCCTCCACTTTCAAAATCATTGTTGTTTTACCTTTTTTTGTAAAGGCAGTTTGACTTTCTTTGCACGTTCGATTTGTAAACACTGGGTCAGTACTTCCACCTACGTGAAGTTAAGCTAGTGCAAGATGAGCATTTGTGGTTAAAAAGTACAGAAATTTGTATTTTTTTTTTAGAAAATGACCAATCATTTCACTAGATAGGACCTTTATTCCTCAGCTGGGATCGTGTAGAGCCCTTTGAAGCTGCACTGAAACTGCATTTGGACCTTTAACCTGTTGGCTCCTACTGAAGTCCACTATATGGAGAAAATCCTAGAAAGTTTTACTCAAAAACCTTACTTTCTTTCGACTGAAGGAAGAAAGACATGAACATCTTGGGCGACCTTTAACACATTATGCAGTCTTTTGCTTGACAGGTCATAACCTGGATAGTTACCTGGATAAGCGTCATCACTGTCCAGGTCGTTGCCGGTGCTGCTGATGCTGGTGGTGTCCAGAGAATGGATGCTGAGGGTAGTGAGCTGACAGCGCAGACGCTCAATATCACTGTCTTTACTGTCCAGGGCCATCTGCATCTCCACTCGCACCTGACCCTCTTCTGCTAACGTCTGCAAACAGAACAGATTTTGAGTGCTTTATGTATTTACACAGAACGATGTAAAGAATTTAAATGTCACTTACAGCCTGCATTTCATTGATTTCTTTCTGGTATTTGAAGATGACATTGTTGAGTTTTTCTTTCTCGGTGCGGAGCTGCAACTGCAGCTGTCTGTTCTCCTTCTCCTTTCTGCGGATGTCAGAGTTGTTGCCTTGCTGTGGCCTGACCTCAGTCTTCTTCATAACCTCAGCCAGCTTGTTTATAGCCTACAATACAAACATTTGATATCATTTACCTGTGGCATGCTAATTGTGACTATTTTAAGCTATGAAAACAACAGTATACATGTATACTAGATATAAGCCAAACACACCTGAATCTTGAGGGTTCGCTCAGACTGTATCTGCTTCTCAAAAGACAGGATCATAGTTTTCCTCTGTTTTTCTTCTTCTCTGACTTTCTCCAGCTCTGTGTATACACATTTATAAATGTTAAAGCACATATATTAAGATATATATACATTATAATATCAATCTATTTATAATATTATGTTATTAACTGCTATTCAGCAGCCTACTCACTATGCTGTAGGTGTTTGAGCTGATTGTTGAGCTCTTCTTTCTCATTAGCCAGGTTGCCAACATCCACAGTTAGAGTGCGGTTTGATTCCTCCAGCTTGTATTACATAAAAGATTAAAAATTGTAATTCATTAATATGAATTCATGTTTATGTTGTGCGTACAGATTAATTCATATTTATTGTATTTTATTATATTTGTCCCTGGGCCACAAAACCAGTCATAAGGGTCCATTTTTTTGAAATTGAGATTTATACATCATCTGAAAGCTGAATAAATAAGTTGTCCATTGATGTACGGGAATTGTCAGAATAGGACAATATTTGGCCGGTACACAACTATTTGAAAATGTAGAATCCGAGGGTGCAAAAAAATCTAAATATTGAGAAAAATGGTTTTAAAGTTGTCCAAATAAAGTTCTTAGCAATGCATATTACTAATCAAAAAATAAGTTTTGATATATTTATGGCAGGAAATTCACTAAATATCTTTATGGAACATAATCTTTACTTAATATCCTAATGATTTTTAGCATAAATGAAAAATGTATAATTTTGACCCATTGAATGTATTTTTGGCTATTGCTTCAGGGTCACATATAATAATAATTATAAAATAAATACATTATTATACTCTTATTCTCACCGAGCTAATGGTATTGTCCTTTTCGCTGAGTTCCTGACGATGTCTGGCGATCATGTCTTTGATCTCCAGCTCCTTCATGATCTTTTCTTTCTCCAGGTCTGAGTATTGCTCCTCAGCGATGGAGCGTGCCAACTGTTCGGAGTCTGCCTTCGTCAGGCTCGCCTCTAGCTGGGTTGCCAATGATTCCCTATGTAAACACACACAAACCAGTTTGTAAATGAACAGGCATTTAGTGTACTGTACAGATCCATGCATACAAATTGTTATCTGTTTCTTCATCCTTAATTTATGCATCCATTTACCTTACTTTTCATTTAGACTTGACCTAACTAATATGGTTTCACAAGCATTTTGCTCTTTCACCATACTGGGAAAAAAACTGTCTATAGCGATCAACTGTGTTGTTCATCCTCCATTCCACTAGGAGGCACTGTGCCTATGATGTGGGATACACTAGCATATAAATGGCTTTAAAGCCAAAAGACCTGGACCTAATGCCAAGAAACTCACACTTGCATTTTTAAATTTTTATTTACATTCCTTGCACACTGAGTCCGAAATAAATACAACCTCATGTTGTGTCAATCCTATTTACACACTGCCTCTGAGACTTTTGAAATGAAATGAAAATTGTTATGTTTAAGTTCAGTTTAAAAAAAGTTCAACCATCCTGTTTCAAAAGCAAATACACACCTCTCTTCCAGCAGGTCCTCTATTCTCTGCTGAGCATCTTTTAAGAGTTTAGCCTTTTCATCACTGCCCTCTTTCAGCTCTCGAACCTGAGTCTTATACAGTTTCTGAAATCAAGGAACAATATTTACACAGATAAACAAACCAACCAAAATACATCATTCCACACATTCACTGACAACATTTTTTAAATCCTGTCAGACATACTGTGAAGTACTGCTCTGACTCCAACTGTTCCTTCAGTTCTTTCAGCTGTTTGTCAGTGTCTTCTCTCTCCCTGAGTGGACAAAGAGACATTTTAATTACATGCATAATATATGCAGGTGCTATGTAATATTATGCTCAGTAGTGTATCGATTCGTGAGTTTAGCTAACAGTTCACACAAACTCAGCGATAACTAACAATAAGTATGTTCATTATTCATTATAATTCCATGAGAATAAGGATGTTTCACAAGTTACAACTATAAAGACAATGACAGAGAATAACAATATTATTGGAAGATAGACACTACCATTCAAAGGTTTTTGAACAGTAAGATTTTTAATGTTTTTTTTTTTTAAAGAAGTGTCTTCTGCTCACCAAGCCTGCATTTATTTGATCCAAAGTACAGCAAAAATGGTCAAATTTAGAAATAATTTTAACTGTTTACTATTTGAATATATTTCAAAATGTAATTTATTCCTGTGATTTCAAAGCTGAATTGTTAGCATCATTACTCCAGTCACATGATCCCTCAGAAATCATTGTAATATTTTGATTTGCTGCTCAAAAAACATGTATTACTATATTGAAAACAGCCGAGTAGAATAAAGTACAATAAAAGTATTAATTTCTATACCACCCCCCCCCCCCTCCTAAAAAAAGTTTGGCATCAGTAAGATTTTATGTTTTTTAAAGAATTATCTATCTAGCTTATCAAGGCTGCATTAACTTGATAAAAATGCAGAAAGGAACTGAAATATTTTTAAATACTGTGAAATATTATTACAGTTTAAAATAATGGTTCTCTATCTTAATATATTTTACAATATAATTTATTCCTGTGATGCAAAGCTACATTTGTATCAGACATAACTCTAGTTTTCAGTGTTACCTGATCCTTGAGAAATTATTCTAACATGCTGATTTATTTCTTTTATCATTAATGTTGGCAACAGTTGTGCTGCTTAATATTTCTTTGGAACCTGTGATTCTTTTTCAGGATTCTTAGATAAATAAAAAGTTTAAAAAGAACAGCATTATTCAAAATAGAAATCTTGTCTAACAACCTAAGACTTTGCTATCCATTTTTGTCAGTTTAACACAGCCTTGGTAAATAAAAGTATTGATTTATTTAAAAAAAATAAAGCATACAAATTTACTGACCACAAATGGTAAATGGTAGTTTATACTGTTACAAAAGACTTCTATTTTAAATAAATGATGGTTTGTTTATTTATTAAAGAATCCTGAAAGTATTACTCACAAAATGAAAATTTTGTCATTAATCACTCGTTCCAAACCTATAAAAGCTTTGTTCGTCTTCAGAACACAATTTAAGATATTTTGGATGAAAACCAGGAGGTTTGTCACTGTCCCATTGACTGCCGGGTAAATACCACTGGCAAGACCCAAAGAAGTATGAAGGGCATCGTCAAAATAGTCCATCTGCCATCAGTGGTTCAATCTGAATTTTATGAAGCGACGAGAATACTTTTTTGTATGCAAAGAAAATAAAAATAACCACTTTATTCAACAATTTGTCTCATCTGTATCACTGTACTGCCATTTTGGAGAATATCCGCTGGACATAAACTGCGTACGCCACACCACGCATATACATCTTCTACGTTTTTTACATGTTTTTTTTTTTTCAGCAAAAATCGCGTATCCGCGTGGTGCGGCTGACAGAGAACAGCTTACACAGTTTGCGTCCAGCAGATATTGTCCAAAATGGAGCTACGGTGATGCAGATGAGACGAATTGTTGAATAAAATCGTTTTTTTTTTTCTTTGCGTACAAAAAGTGTGCTTGTCACTCCATAAAATTCAGATTGAACCAATGATGGCAGATGGACTATTTTGTTTCAATACCTTTCATACTTTTTTGGGTCTTGACAGTGTTATTTACCTGGCAGTCAATGGGACAGTGACAAACCTCCCGGTTTTCATCCAAAATATCTTAAACTGTGTTCCAAAGACGACATGGGGGTAAGTAATTAATGACAAAATTTTCATTTTGGGGTGGAGTAACCCATTAAGCAGCACAACAGTTATCAACATTTATAATAAATCAGCATTAGAATGATTTCTGAAGCATCAGGTGACACTGAAAACTGGAGTAACGATGCTGAAATTTCAGCTTTGGATTACAGGAATAAATTACATTTTAAAATACACTGCCCTCCAAAAGTTTAGAAACGCCACAGAAAAGAGGGGTTTTGGACAATTTTGGCATGAATCCTTTTTAATTTGTGATAATTTTGCACTGCTAAGGGACAACACAAACTACGAAAACATATTTTATTACATAAACAGTTTATACATAGAAAAAACGTTTCGATTCATCAAAATATCCACCATTAGCAGCTATTACAGCTTTGCATAATCTGGGCATCCAAGCTGTCAGTTTATTCAAACATTGACTTGATATATTACTCCAAGCCTCCTGAAGGATTGCCCAAAGATGATTCACACTATGCTGATATCATCCAAAACCACACTTTGCCAGGGGTGTTGCCAAACTTTTGGAGGGCAGTGTACATTCACATAGAAAGCGGCTATTTTAAATCTTACTGATCCGAAAGGTTTAAACGGCAGTGTATATACTGTTTTAAATATTATTAATAATAAAAAGAAAATGTTCCTTGAACAGAAAATCAACACGTTAGAAAGATTTCAGAAGGATCATGTAACACCATGTAATAACTAATGTAATGATGCTGAAAATTTAGCTTTGATCATAGGAATAAATTACATTAATAAATAGATTAATAATTCAAATTAGTAAAAAATATTGCAAAATTTCACAGCTGTACTTTGGATCAAATAAATGCAGGCTTGGTGAGCAGAAGAGACTTCTTTAAAAAACATTACAAATACTACCGTTCAAAAACTCTTAACTGGTAGTGTATATCATCTATCAGCAACGCTAACTCACCTGCGTAGTTCCTGATTTTGTTTATCCAGGCTGAGTTTGAGCTCCAGCAGATGGTTGAGTTCTTGTTTGAGCTGTTTCTCTGAGGAACGCAGGGTGCTGATCTCCTGCCTCTGTACATTAAGATCTGCCTGAAACAGGGTCTTCCTCTGACTCTCCTGCTGCATGCGGACACTCAGCACCTCCATCTGACACACACACGCAAATTAAATAACTAAGATTCAGACATCAAGCTACAGCCAGGCAAGACGAACAGTCCGATTGGCGTACAGTACCTCCTCTGTAAGTTTTTCTTTGAGCGAGCGGAGCTCCTGAAGCTCGTGTTTAGCTTGCTTGTAGTCGTAGTCTAATACTGAGTTTTCCTTTTCCAGCTGCATCAGTCTGTTTTCCAACTGTTGCTTCGCAAATCGTTCTTCCAGCAGCTTATGTTCCATATCTGTCACAGAAACACACACATCATCACCAAACTCCGAATGAGCCAAAAGCTTGTACTACGAACTTCGGAAAGATTTACTCAGCTAGAACAGAAAATGGAAAAGTCATTTTGGAATGAGGAAAACATTGTGTTTTCATACAGAGGTAATGTAAGGCACTTCCAAAAGTTTTATGTTGTAAGTCCAAATTTTCCAAGTTTTGTTTAGTGGCATTTGTACAGATATACATGTTTTTAGAGTTTTTACACCAGAGTGAGCTGTGTGATTTGACCTTTCAGGGCCTCAGAATTGGCCTCCTCGATTGACTGGTTGATTTGGTTTTTGTCGGCCAATCTGGATTTAGTGGCTTTATGCTCTGCCTCTTCCTGCTCTAAACTCTGCTGAATGGCTTTGAGTTTAAAGGAGAGATCGATCTCCTGTTTGCTCTTCTCCTGTGGGTGAAGGGGTCAACATTAATGGGCGTTTCACTAAAATGCACAAAACCACACAAATCATGTGCTGAAAATGTGAATCATTCAGTCTCTTGCTAAAACACACACACACACCTTTTCCAAGGTAGTAAGATCCTCCTGTAAGTGTCTTTTCTCTGCTTCAGCCTTTGATAGAGAAGTCTTTATGTGCTTTAACTCGTCTTCTAGTCCGGAGACACGGCCTGAAAATGGAAGAATGATAGAAAAAGAGAAAGAAAGATAGACAGGCAAAAAGGTAGGCAAAACACAAGACAGTAGTTAAAGTCAAAGGTCAGGAATTCAGGTTAATATTTATGCTAAACCATAAACCATAAAAACCATAAATGGGCGTTTCTTCTATAGGCATTTTTCTTCGTCTATTCCTGACATTTTTTTAAACTAATGATTTATATATCAAATGTTTTTTATTGACGTTATTATTATTATTTGTGGTGGAAGTTATATTTATAATTAAGATTATAAGAATAAAAATGAATACAATTTAATATTAATATAATATTTTTCCATAATATTAATCAGTTTGACTTTTTAAATAACATATTGAACAGAAATTACTTTATTTTCTTCATATATATTGCAAGCCACATATTTAAATCTCAAAAATAATCCTAAAACAACTTTTAACTTGTGGCAAAGTCATTTGTCATGTGGAGAAGGGACAGCCATAATTTGAGAAAAATTGAGAATAAAAAAAGAATTCTAATAATAAATACAAATAATAAACTGCTAAACAAGGTAAAAATCAAACAATTCATAAGCTTGGAGTCAGTATAATTTTTTTTTTTTAAATAAATGATAGAAATTAATACTTTTATATAATTTCAATTTATCAAAAGTGATGATAAATAATGTTACAAAATCTTTTCATTTCAGATAAATGCAGTTCTTCTGAACTTTCTATTCATCAAAGAAACCTGAACAAAAATTCTACTCAGCTGTTTTCAACATAATAATAATAATAATAATAATAAATGTTTTTGAGCAGCAAATCAGAATATTAGAATGAGTTTTGAAGGATCATGTGACTGGAGTAATTATGTTAAAAATTCAGCTTTGAAATCACAGGAATAAATTACATTTTAAAATATATTCAAATAGAAAAGAGCTATTTTAAATTGTAAAAATATTTTACAATTATAATGTTTTTGCTGTATTTTGGATCAAATAAATGCAGGCTTGGTAAGCAGAAGAGACTTCTTTAAAAAACATTAACAATCTTGCTGTTCAAAAACTTTTAACTCATACACAATTATATAAACGCATCTGAAAAGTAAAAAATAAATAAAATAAAATGAAGGCATGGAAATAATAATAATAATCTAGGGGAGCACCCGCAGAGACAAATCCTTTAAATTTATTAGACAAAGCTGAAAATTACAACACAGGAAAGAAGAGATGTTTCCTGTTTTTCCATGTTCAGCGACACAACGTCTGCTACCTGCCTCTGACCTTAAAATAACGCTGTATTCATGTTTACTCTCGCTGCGGGCAGCTCCACCCCAACACAACAACACTGCCCGGCAGACAAGAGCCCAGTGTGTCCTTCAGCAAGAAGCTGGCTACTACACACTCAAACATAAACATTTGCTTTCACTCACTCACATAGACCTGCACACAAGTGTGATCCCTAGAACGTAACACAACCTGCTTCTAGGAAGCTCGGTAGATGCTAATTCAAGGCTGCATCTGTCTGATGAACATAAACAGGCAGAGACACACAAATGCACTCACCGTTTAGGTCATTGATAGTCTCTGAGCCAAGGCTTCTTTCTCGCTTCTCCAGCTCTAGTGAGGTTTGCAGGCTTAGATTCTCCTGCTCCAGACCCAGCCGGCTGCTCTCCAGCTGGGCCAGACGCTCCTGAAGCTCCCTGAGAGAGACCTCCAGCTGCTGAGACTGTCTCAATGCCTCGCTCTGGGCTTTCTTCAGCCGCTCAGACTCCTCCGCCTCAGTGTGAAGCTTAGCATTCAGCTCCTCCAACTAAAGACACATTAATTATCAGTATCTCTTTTTTTATTATATCCCTAAAACAAAAACAAATTATGCAACTGTCCAAAAGTTATGATTTTGAGATCCATTTAGGACAACTAAGGGACATATCAAGGTTCAAATGCTCACTGATGCGCCAGAAGAAAAAAACGACACATTAAAAGCCAGGGTAAAAACTTTTGAACAGAATGAAGATTTGTAAATTTGTATTACTTTGCCTAAATATTTTTTTTTTTCATTTAGTACTGCCCTTCAGAAGCTACAGAAAATATAGAAGACATAATAAGTTACATTTACCCTGATCTTCAAATTCAAAAAGTTTTTACCTCCCAGCTTATACAGTCCATAAGTTTTCTCTTAATATAACATACTTTATCTGAAATAACTTATTCAGGTCGGTATTAAATAAAAAATAACATTTTGTATGTTATTTTGGTAAAATATTTTTGCAGATTCTGCAAGGTGTATGTAAACTTTTGACCTCAGCTGTATTTACTGTCACTTTTAATCAATTTAATCTATCTTTATTGAATAAAATGATTAATTTCTTAGAAAAAAAACCTACTGACCCCAAACTTTAGATCAGTAGTATAAGCTAAAGTGATTTTAAGGTATCAGAAATGGCCTTAGAATTGAATGTAACAGTATTTTTATATTTCTATTTATGGAAATTTCTTCACTTATTTTAACAACAAACCTCAAATATTTAGAACTTTAGATTTATTTTTTATTTTTTTTATTTTTTTAACTTTAAAAAGTTTTTTCTTTTCAATATATAAAAATATTTTAGCTGGGATAGGAGAAAGTATTGTAAATCGAAAAAATTACCCACTTTAGCATTAAGCACAGACCTCACTGGGTTTAATGTTTTATTTTCTATAGCCATTTTCTTTGCTTTTTTTAAAACCTGTTCAAAATTCCCTAAAAACTGACATAATGCTGCATCTGGCTACATGTTAAATAATAGTTATGAGTTCTGAGGTTAGTAATTTAGGATAAAGTTTTGCTGAGGGACTCACCTGTCTTTCCAGGTGAATGTTCTTCTCGACAGAGATTTGACAGTTCTGGTTCTTCTTTTTCAGTTCTGCTAGCTGCTCTTTCAGGCTGCTAACTGCAGGAGAGAAAAATGCAAAATATTTTAACATCACAACATCAGCAGAGCAGAACTAATACTTTCTAGATGGGGAAAACGTCAGAAGTAAGTACTGAGCAAATCGGATAGAAACTTTAGACCAGTGCTTTGGTGAATCTAGAATGCCAGCAAAATATTGTCAGTATTAAACAAACTAATATCTGTATCAAACAAACAAAAGCTGCACATAAGCTATATAAGTGAGCATTTGAACCTTCTGTAATAGTTGCGTATTAGTCCCTCAATTGTCCTCAGTGAAAAAAGATGGATCTCAAAATCATACAGTCATTGTTGGAAAGAGTTCAAAGACAAAAATGCTGAAAAACCACAGAATTTGTGGGATCTGAAGGATTTTTCTGAAGAACAGCAGGCAGTTTAACTGTTCAGGACAAACAAGGGACTCATGAACAACTATCACTAAACAAAACACAGTTGTGGATCATTCAGGTAACAACACAGTATTAAGAATCAAGTGTATGTAAACTTTTGAACGGAATCATTTTTATAAATTCAACTATTATTTTCTCTTGTGGACTATATGTAAACATCTTTTATGTGAAACATCTTATTCAGGTCAGTACTAAATAAAACATAATATGCATTTTAATTGCATATGCAGATTCTGCAAGGTGTATGTAAACTTTTGACCCCAACTGTATATCATAAAAAGCTGATGTATTTCAAATAATTTTTGGTTAAAGAAGGAGTAATCCCCCAGGTATAAAGCAAAATATGATATTTTTTTGTAGTTTAATCCAATACCGATGTATTAGTAAATGGATTTCTTTCTGCTCCTTAATTTAATCTAGTGTTTTTCTCTTTGCTGTTCTCACCCTCATTCTCAAGCAAACGCTTTCTGTCTGTTTCTAGTCCAGCCTTTCTTATGCTCGCAGAGCGCTGGTGATTCAGTAAAGCCTTCTCTTTCTCAAGTTCCCTAAGAGAGTCTTCCACTGCCTGTCTCACATTCACCTACAACAAGAGAGAAACAGTTAGAAAAAGATGCAATTTGTTTCCTAACGATTTACAATTAATGGCCATTTTTGGGTGAGTGCAAATTAAAAGTGTCTTACTTCTTCTTCAAGCTCTTTAGACAACTTCTCCAGTCGCTGATTTGCTGTCCTGTTGAGACACAATGCAGTTTAAATTTGTTGTAAGTAAAGATATATAGATATATATAGATATATAATATAAATTTGCAATATGTAGGAATTTGACTTTGAAAATTATGGATTTGAACATGTAAACATTTAAAAATAAGTATTTTCTCATTTGGCTCAAAATAACATTTCAATCCCACTGTATGTTTATGAGTATTTGTACCTGTACTTATTTTCCAGTTCTTCCTTTGCTTGAATCTCATGTTTGACTTTTTCTTCCAACTTTTTCAGCCTCTTTTGCAGGTCACTGGACTGGGAACATGCACAAAACACATGTGAAATGTCAACAAAAATACTGATGCCAGTTGTTTTTCCTTTCTATTAAAAGCAGCAATTATCTAAAGAATGTGGAGAAACACTCCAATTATGTAGAGTAACGGCACCAAACGACTGTGGTAGATTCTGCTGCAGAACAAACCATATAAGAATCTATTTCAGAAATCTAAGTGATAATTTTGTGCCACACACTATTATAGAGCAATATTCCCCAAAC
Source organism: Garra rufa (assembly GCF_049309525.1). Lineage (NCBI taxonomy): Eukaryota > Metazoa > Chordata > Actinopteri > Cypriniformes > Cyprinidae > Garra > Garra rufa. Next base: position 29,996,695 of record NC_133373.1, read on the forward strand.
TTTTGCCTTATGTATGCTCACAGCTCTATCAGTAAGGCTCAAACAACATAAAACTAGAAATACAATACTAGTCAAAGTTTTTTTTTTTTTTTATGAAGCCTCTTCTGCTCACCAAGCCTGCATTTATTTGATCCAAAGTATAGCAAAAAACAGTAAAATTTTGAAATATTTAAAATAACTGCTTTCTATATGAATAAATGTTAAAATTTAATTTATTTCTGTTATCAAATTAAATTCAGCATCATTACTCCAGTCTTTAGTGTCACATGATGCTATAGAAATCATTCTAATAAGCTGATTTGCTGTTCAAGAAACATATTTAAAACAGTTGAGTACATTTTTTTTCAGGATTCATTGATGAATAGAAAGATTCCAAGATCAGCATTTATCTGAAATAAAAAGCTTTTGTAACATTATACACTATACCATTCAAAAGCTTGGAGTCAGTGTAATTTTTTATTTTTATTTTTTTTTTGGTGGGAGGAGAAATTGTAGAAATTAATACTTTTATTTAGCAAGGACGCTTTAAATTGATCAAAAGTGATGACAGAGACATTTATAAAGTTACAAAAGATTTCTATTTCAGATAAATGCTGTTCTTCTGAACTTTCAATTAATCAAAGAAACCTGATCCAATTCTACTCAGCTGTTTTCAACATAATAATAATAAAAAATGTTTTTTGAGCAGCAAATCTGAATATTAGAATAATTTCTGCTAAAAATTCTGCTTTGAAATCACAGGAATAAATTACATTTTAAATAAATAAATAATAAATTTTAAATAAAGTTATTTTAAATTGTAAAAATATTTTAAAATGTTACTGCTTTTGCTGTACTTTAGATCAAATAAATGTAGGCTGGTGAGCAGAAGAGACGTCTTTAAAAAAATTAAAACTCGTACTGTTCAAAATTTTTTTGACTGGTAGTGTATATTGCTTTAAAATCATATTATAGTGTTTATCATTTATCATTTATCATTAATATGATAAAACTCCGTAATCTTATTTTTAAAAAATGCACCTCTGCTTGCTTTAAATTACAATCCTCATTGACGCTATCAGCACTGGAGTCCTCTTCTGAACACTTATTGTTTTGGTTTAACAATCTGAAAGAGAAATAGAAAGAGCATTATGATAAATGTTCCACTCTTCTCAGCAAGCTTCACTCGTTGTTTACTCTGCAGCAACACACTTTGAGGTTTCATAAATCAATTCAAGATGAAAAAGACAGTTTAAGAATATGTTAGAAATAGAGAGGGAGGGAACAAGAAGGAGGGAGGAAATGAAAGAAAGAAAATCTCAAAGCAACTATTCAATCTCCAGCCAATCTCAGCCAGCGGCCCATGTGGCTTCACTCAGCCACACTGGAGAGACTGAGAAAGCGAGGGAGGAAACAGTGAAAGGATAAGGGAAAAAGGAGGGAATTGTGATGGAAACAAATACAGCACTCATTCAGGGTTACTATAATCATCCAAAAATACTGTAAACCCTGTCTCTATCAATCCATAACAGGAGCTTGCTGTCGTTTTACAGCTCTGTAGTGTTCATCTGTGAGTAAGTGCATGTGGAAGAGAATGAGATACCTGTGTAAAAGTCAAACAGCGCCACAGTGTCTGAAAAAGTAGGCTTTTAACTCTTTCTGAATCAGACTTCACCATTTAATCTTTACTATAAATGTTCATTTACAACAAATTTAAGGATACAAACATTTTCACAGTGATATATACTCTAAATAATAATAAAAAAAGACAATATAACGTTAAAACGCCATGGATTTTTCCTTTTTGAATATACTATTTTCTAGTTCAGCTCAAAAATATTTCATATGCTAGAAATTGTTCTTTGGGAGTGCAAAACTTTTCAAGCAATTATAAACGCCTGGAAAAGTCATGGAAATCCATTGGCTGAAAGGTGTGGGACCCTTTGAATATTTTTTCCACAGACGTCAGTTATATTACATTGCCATATTATGCAACAAGAAATATTTGTAATAAAACAAAACACTATAAAAAGTTTCAATAGCCACTGTTTAGTTGTCAGAATCCATCTAGTCACAAACACACACAAAACACATTTTCACACTTACTGGTCCTCCCTGAAATAGGTGAAGCCCACAAATGGTAGCTGGTTCCCTGTGAAGGCACGGGGAGGGGGGAAGGTCTCGGTTCCTAATGGATCATCCTTTATATCATCATCAAAATTGCTGGTGTCAATATCGCTGCTCAGCTCCGGCACCACTGGAGCCATGGCTGAGAGACAGAGAGAGGCAGAGAGAGAGAGAGGGAGAGAGAGAGAGAGAGAGAGAGAGGAGGGGGAGTTAAGAGAATATTGTAAAAGATTTGAGCAAAAATAGTGTGTCCTGTTTGAGTGCTTGTGTGTGAGAGAGAGTCTCACAGTGAAAGGCTCAGTGTGTGTAGCACACAAAGCAGACACTGTACTGAACGGGGGAGTGGCGTGAATGACTTGCCAAGCTGGCCTGTACTTACTCACTACCTACTGTGCACACACACGCTCACGCTCACTTACACATCCAAAACACTCCTTGCTTCTGGAGGGAACGAGATGAGCACGCTGGGAGAACATGTGTCAGACATCTAAAGGGGATGGGCTGCATTCAAATGCTCCACAGTCAAACGAAAACAGACAGATGTTGGATCATTGTGCTTTAGGTTTAGTTTTTGAATTAGAGTGTTTTGAATTACCAGTCAAAAGTTTTCGAATTTGCATTTGTTTGATTCAAAATACAGCAAATGCAGTAATGTGAAATATTTTTATTATTTGAAATAACTGCTTTCAATTTGAATACATTTTTAAATGTAAGGCAAGGCAAGGCAAGTTTATTTATATAGCACAATGGCAATTTAAAGTGCTGTATATAAAAGGAATTAAAATCATTATAGCATAAAAATCATAAAAATGTAAAATAATAATCACAACAATAAAAACTGAATTTAAGAACATTTTAGATGATTTAAAAAACTGATTTAAAATTAATTAGCACAGTAAAATGATTATACATAAAATAATGCAATCTGTTTGGACGTAGCACAGTGCTCATTCAATAAATGCACAACTGAACAGATGAGTTTTGAGTCTGCATTTAAATGTGGCTAATGTATTAGCACATCTGATCTCTTCTGGAAGCTGATTCCAACTGCGGGCGGCATAATAGCTAAAAGCAGATTCCCCTTGTTTTGTGTGAACCCTTGATATTACTAACTGACTCGATCCTAGTGATCTGAGTTGTCTGTTAGGTTTATATTCAGTGAGCATATCTGCAATGTATGTAGGTCCTAGGCCATTGAGTGCTTTATAAACAAGTAAAAGTACTTCTAAAAAAAATCTATCCTAAACATAACTGGTAGCCAGTGTAAGGACCTGAGGACTGGTGTAATATGCTCTGATTTTCTGGTTCTAGTCAGAATCCTGGCAGCAGCGTTCTGTATGAGCTGCAGCTGTCTAATGGTCTTCTTGGGAAGGCCGGTGAGGAGACCATTGCAATAGTCCACCCTGCTTGTGATAAAGGCATGAACAAGTTTCTCCAAGTCTTGACAGGAAACAAAACATCTAATTCTTGCAATGTTTTTGAGATGATAGTATGCTGATTTAGTTACTGCTTTGACATGGCTACTGAAACTGAGGTCTGACTCCAGAATCACACCAAGATTCTTGACTTTATTTTTTGTTTTTTGACCCCCTAGCATCAAGGTAAGCATTTACCTTATGAACTTCATCTTTGTTTCCAAATGCAATGACTTCTGTTTTCTCCTTGTTTAACTGTTTAGGCACATCCAACTGTTAATTTCATCAATGCATTGGCAGATGGAGTCAATGGGGCTTGTATTCATTTGGCGATAAGGCTAGGTAAATCTGGGTATCATCTGCATAGCTGTGATATGCAATTTGGTTCTTTCTCATTATTTGACTTAGTGGGAGCATATACAGGCTGAACAACAGCGGCGCCAGAATTGAGCCTTGTGGGACTCCGCATTTCATGGACGTCCACTTAGACTTATGTTCTCCTATACTCACATAATAGCCTCTCCCTTCGAAGTATGACCTGAACCATTTGAGAACCATCCCCGAAAGCCCGACCCAGTTTTCCAGTCTATTTAGAAAAATGTTGTGATCGACTGCGTCAAACGCAGCACTGAGATCTAGTAATACCAGCACTGATATTTTGCCAGAATCAGAATTTAGGCGAATATAATTTATTATCTTTATGAGCGCTGTCTCTGTGCTATGATGTGGTCTGAAACCAGATTGTAAATGGTCCAGGTATCCATTTGAGTTTATGTAGTGGTTCAGCTGATTAAAAGCAACCTTTTCAATAATCTTGCCTATGAAAGGAAGATTTGATAATGGTCTATAGTTGCTCAATATGGTGTTTTCAAGATTTCTCTTTTTCAGAAAGGGCTTAACAACTGCAGTTTTCAGGGAGTTTGTAAAAGTCCCAGAAAGAAGTGAGGTGTTCACCACTTCTAAGAGATCTGCTTCTAAACAGCTAAGCACAATTTTTAAAAAAGATGTGGGAAGTGTGTCAAGGTAGCAGGTTGACGATTTGAGGTGCTGCACTGTTTCTTCCAAAATGTTGCTATCGATTGCTTCAAAAGTAGACATAGTGACTTCTTTTTGAAATTGCGGTCGAATCTGTCTGACCTCTGCATAACTTGAGGGTGTGCTAATTGTCTTTCTGATATTATTGATCTTCTCAGAAAAGGAAGCAAACTCATCGCACTTGCTATCGGAGAGCATTTTACTAGGGATCTGACTAGGGGGGTTTGTTAGTCTCTCAACGGTAGCAAAAAGAGTGCGAGTGTTGTTTAAGTTGCTGTTTATAAGGTTTGAGAAGAACATTTGTCTAGCTTTATGTAATTTATTCCTGTGATCAAAGCTACATTTTCAGCATCAATACTCCAGTCTTTAGTGTCTTCAGAAATCATTCTAATATGGTGATCTGCTGTTCAAGAAACATTTTTATTATCATCGATATTTAAAACAGTTCTCAGGATTCTTTGATGAATAGAAAGATCCAAAGATCAGCATTTATCTGAAATAAAAAGCTTGTGTAACATTATACACTATACTATATAGTGTATAATGTGTATAATGTTAATGTTATATATTGATGAACTCTCAAACTTTGATGGACTGTGGTATGTCCCTGTTTGACAAATAAGCTAAGCTCCTTTTGTATGTGGACTGGTTATTATTTTATTAACTGCACCTTGGGGTGGACACAAGAGGAATTAAGTATGTAGTATAAAGTATAAAGTACGTGAAACTTAAAAAAAAAAAACTATACTATATAATTCAAAAGCTTGGAGTCAGAATTTTTTTTTTTGGGTGGGGGGGGGGATTATAGAAATTAATGACTTTATTTAGCAAGAATGCTTTAAATTGATCAAAAGTGATGATAAAGACATTTATAATGTTAAAGGATTTCTAGTTCAGATAAATGTTGTTCTTCTGAACTTTCTATTCATCAAAGAAACCTGAAAAAAAATTCTACTCAGCTGTTATAATAAATTTTTACTCACTTATAATAAATGCTTTTGAACAGCAAATCAGAATGTTAGAATGATTTCTGAAGGATCAAGTGACACTGAAGACTGGCAAAAAAATGCAGCTCTGAAATCACAGGAATAAATTACATTTTAAACTATATTCAAATAGAAAATAGTTTTTTAATATTTCAAAATGTTACTGTTTTTGCTGTACTTTGGATCAAATACATGCAGGCTTGCTGAGCAGAAGAGACTTCTTAAAAAAAAAAAAAACATAAAAAATCTTCCCATTTAAAAACCTTTGACCGGTAATGTACACATGAAAAAAAAAAAAAAAACAAGAGCTAAAATAAACGTTTGAAACATTCTTCTCTATAATCCACGTTATGTCCAAACACTGTAATTTCATTAAATCCAAACACAAACAGATTTTTTTTTTAAATTGGAGAAAATTAAGTTAGGTTTTAGGCTGCATAAATAGTTTTCTTTTGTTAATTGTTACAGTTATCCATTTAGCACAACTACTCATTCAAACTGAGCAAATCATAATAATTTCTCCTTTAATATCTTAATAGCTTGATTTTTAAGGTCTAGTTTGCCTCACGGTTAAGAGTCAATTTTCTGTTTTTAATGCATTAACACAGTTCTAAATCTAATAATTCAAGTAATTCCAAATAAGTAAATTAATTACTGCACTAATGTCACTGAAAACACTGATCTTTAAAAAAAATCTCAATGAGGAAATGCATACTGCAATTCCATTGTAGTACAGAGTTGCCTTTCTCTGCACCAATATGGAAATATCCATATTTTTTTCAATATAATGTAAAACCAATTTAGACATAAACAATTTAATTTAGACAAGCCAGACATAAACCGTTATGAAAGGGATAGTTCAGCCAAAAATGAAGATTTTGTCATTAATTACTCACCCTCATGTCATTCCAAACCCTTGAGACCCTCGTTCATCTTCAGAACACAAATTAAGATATTTTAATGAAATCCAAAAGCTTTCTGACCCTGCGTAGAGAGCAAAGCAACTGACACGTTCAAGACCCAGAAAGGTAGGAAAGACATAGTTAAAAATAGTCCATGTGACGTCAGTGCTGCCCTCCAAAGGCAAAGTGCAGTAACTACGCCAACACTAAAGCTGAGAAAAATGCCTTTAAAGTTTTTACACCAGCTAGTCAAACCTGTTGACACTCTCGTTTCTCTGAAACAGGACGAAATTGAACCAGGAGACTTTGCCACAAGACAAAACAGTTGTCACAAAGTCCATTTTAAGCCTTAACTCAATTTTGACCAAATGTGTAGTTACTGTGCTTTGACTTTGGAGGGCAGAGTGGTTCAACCTAAATTTTATGAAGCTATGAGAATACTTTCTGTGCGCAAAGAAAATAATTTCTTCCCTTCCGTTTCAGTCTTCGACATGCGTTTACGAAAGCTCTCGGATTTCATCAAAATATCTTAATTTGTGTTTAGAAGATGAACGAAGGTCTTACAGATTTGGAACATTAGGGTAATTATTGACAGAATTTTTATTTATTGGTGAACTACACATTTAAACTGATCAAAGACGTAGTAAAAAGATAAAAAGCATGCCAGAATGTTTCTTTCCAACAACAAAATTCTGAATAGCAAGAAAATTAAAGAAAATGATATGTTGCCATATGACAACACCGCATCATACAGATATATAGATGCAGTTGTTTCCCAGAATGCTCCTTGATAGCACCACTAATAACAGACTACTGTGGAGGCAGAGAAAAAGCTAGATAGAAAGCAAATACAGTATGTGCATTTGGGCATCACTGAAGCAAGGCATATAGAGAGAGGAGGAGAAATCAAATCCAGCTCTGTGGTTTTGAGGCTCTTCTCTCATTAGTAACTGTGTACGGGCCACATGCTGGGCTCCGCCCTTACAGAAACCAACCCTACACCCCCATAACCCTGTCCCGAACACCACACCCCCCAACAGCAGCATATCACTCCTCCATACAGCACAACACAGCAGAGAGCAATGATACCGAACAAAGCTAAACTAACAAAAATAAATAAAGTACTGATGGCATAAAACAGTCAACAGCTATATTTGCTCTTTTATCACATCATGGAGAAATATACATCAGTTAAGCCGAGATATATTATAGTTAACAAGGCAAACACATCTAAACAGGTCAATTATATCAGTTAGAATTATATATCAATAAAATAGTGGGTAGAAACCACAATAAAGAAGGCTTCAGCACAAAGTAAATGCAAGACTACATATGCAAGACTGAAATGCCATAAATGTATGCATGCATAAATTTGCAAAATAAATTTGCAGATATGAACTAATGCAAGACATATACTGCATACCGTTATCATTCTGCACATGCATAATGTTGCAGTAAGTAAATAATATGACTGGTTATTACTTAATTTGTTATAATTATCATAGTCATGATCACAGATCAGCCACACTCACACTCAGAGGCTTACTGTCTCGTATGGTGTCGAAGGTCCACTGATCGTTCTTGAAGAAGGGGTGACATTTTATTTCATCCACTCCAGTCCGGCCAAGCCTCACCTCCCTGAACATAGCAAAACACTGGTCAGCAAACCAAACAGAGAACCACAACCACCCTCGCTAATCCGTTAAGTGACGTCTGTGTGTGTGAGACAGGAACATCCAACAGCGAGTGGCTGATGGGAAACGACAGAGCATGGATGAGTTGAGGAGCGCAAGCGTCACACACAGGAACATCCAAAAATACAGAACGGTCGTTCCCCTCCCATTTCTCGCATCTGGATCAGAGGGGTGCAGCAGTTTGGACTGCCACGTGTGGGACATTCCTGTAACTAGAATGCATAGGGAGGAGTATGTGTGTGTGTTGTGTTTTTAAATGAAAACAAAGCCCCTCTCTGAATATTTGATCAGGAATGCTCATATGTGTGTGCATGTGTGAGGGAGGAGAAAGAGAGCAGAAAAAGAGAGTTGTAGGAAAACAGACTGAAGTTGGCAGGCTGAAATGTAATAGAAGCATTAGGACAAGAAGTTGATGTTTTACCAGTGACTGTTTTTTTAAGGGCTATTAAAAGCATAAAGTAGATGTAAACTGAGTTGACTGCATTTTATGTACACTAGTATTTCATTTCATAAGATGTTCTCATAAGGGGGGTCAAAACAGTACAGAAAATAGTGTATTACTTTTAAGTTATGATGCAAAAATCTTGATAACATATGTGGACCTCAGAGAACAGTACAAAATAATAAAAAAGGCAGTTCATGACCACTTTAAAAGAGGTGACTCTATCCGAACTCTACATTTCTCTCACCTGTCAGACAGAAATGCACAGATGAGGTCTTTGGCCTCCTTTGACATTTCGATATCATCTGGGAAAGTTAATCTGTTTTTGTGATCCATGATCTTTCCGTAGGTGCCCACCAGGGACTCGGCATAAAACGGCGTGTCACCTGCACACATTGACAGAAGAATTAATATAGGACGATAGGAACAGTGGGATTAATTTACAGGATATACAGTTGAAGTCAAAGTTTACAAACACCTTGCAGAATCTGCTAAATGTTAATTATTTGACCAAAATAAGAGGGATCGTACAAAATGCATGTTATTTTTTATTTAGTACTGACCGAAAGATATTTTACATAAAAGATGTTTAAATATAGTCCACAAGAGAAAATAATAGTTGAATTTATAAAAATGACCCCTGTTCAAAAGTTTACATACACTTGATTCTTAATACTGTGCTGTTACCAGAATGATCCACAGCTGTGTTTTTTACTTTTTTTGTTTAGTGATAGTTGTTCATGAGTCCCTTGTTTGTCCTGAACAGTTAAACTGCCTGCTGTTTTTTTTAAGAAAAATCTTTCAGGTTCCACACATTCGTTTCACACTGAGGACAACTGAGGGACTCATATGCAACTATTACATAAGTTTCAAATGCTTCCTGATGCTCCAGAAGGAAAAACAATGCATTAAGAGTTGGGGGTGTAACCTTTTGAACAGAATGAAGATGTGTACATTTTTTTCTGATTTTGCCTAAATACCATATTTTCATTTAGTACTAACCTTTAGAAGCTACAGAAGATACATATGTTTCCCAGAAGACAAAGTGAAAATTACTCTGATCTTCAAATTCAAAAAGTTTTCACCCAGTGGCTCTTAATGCATCGTGTTTCCTTCTGAAGCATCAATGAGCGTTTAAACCTTATGTAATAGTTGCATGAGTCCCTCAGTCGTCCTCAGTATAAAAACAGATCTCAAAAGCATACAGTCATTGTTGGAATGGCTTCAAATAAACAAACATGCTGAAAAACAAATAATTTGTGGGACCTGAAGGATTTTTCTGAAGAACAGCAGGCAGTTTAACAGTTCAGGACAAACAAGAGACTCATGAACAACCCTGCCAAGACAGAACTGCTTGCGGTTCCATATAATTTATGGTGAAATTAAATATAATTTTACCATCCAGTTAGGCACATCAACCATAACGCCTTCAAAAACAGCCAGAAACCTTGTAGTTAGTTGTAGTTCAGGTCGGTATATGCTTCACAACTAGGGTTGTGCCGATAGACGATAGTATCGTGTATCGACGATAGTCAGAGATATCGCCTGTTGCTGATGCCTTTGACGATAGTTAGACGATTATTATTATTATCCGTCAACAAAGAACTTAACTTTAGCAATGCAGCACAGAGAGTCTGTTCTAGGATGCTTCAGAAACTTGCCGCGGTATAAACACACGCATAGAGAGGCCACAGCGCCTTAACACACCGCGTGCAGTGAGAATGGGAGATTTTCATCATACAGTACGGTGGTAGATTCACTGATTCTAAAGGGAGTGTTATATTATATTTGCATTGCAGTCATTAGGATAACAGAGGTAGTAAAACCTGGTTCAGGCTGAATTAATTACGATGTATCATAATCAGTCTGTATATAGTAAACATAAACATTCATCTCAGTAACGTCTATAGGCGTTAATTAGAATTACGATGCGATCAGATGGCGCTAAATATACGCACGTGAATTACACGCGCATCACTTCTCCGCATTCAATATGAACTGAACTACAACATCACCCTCATGATAACGGTCAGACATACAGCGGTAACATTATAGCAATATGACGGGTAAAGAAAGATTCATTCATTTACATTCTGGCACGCACATTTACAACTCACTCACTGACGATTGCAGAGAATGAAACCGAAAGTAACTTGAACAACTCCGGCAGATCTACAGTGAGAGCTCTGTACACGCACAACTTAATCATATGCCAAAAGAAAGTCTACCTTTACAAAACGAATAAGGAATTTAGTCCATAGATAATTAAATTAGCACGATAGTATCGTGTATCGGCGATCTCTCAGGCTGACGATAGGGCGATATGAAAATTGAGCATATCGCCCAACACTATTCACAACTCGTTGTTTGAGAACGTAAATGAACAACTATCACTAAACAAAATAAACACAGCTGTGGATCATTCAGGTAACAACACAGTAATACAAATTAAGTGTATGTAAACTTTAGAACAGGGTCATTTTATAAATATTTAAACATCTTTTCTGTGAAATACCTTATTCAGGTCAGTACTAAATAAAAAAAACATGCATTTTGTATGATCCCTCTTATTCTTGTAAAAAAATTAACATTTTGCAGATTCTGCAAGGTGTATGTAAACTTTTGACTTCAACTGTAGGAGAATACAGATGAAGTTGGTGCTACTCACCCACTAGCAGCTCATAAATGAAAACACCAACAGACCACCAGTCACACTCCCGGCCATAGTAGCCCGTTCCTCCTTGTGACTGCAAAACCTCCGGTGAAATGTAATCAGGAGTCCCTACAGCAGTGTCACAGCGGACCATACCGGACTAAACACACATACAGATACATATACATAAATATAACCAATATATACACTGGTTAAAGCAATTCAAGTTGGTAAATTGCACATTTAAGCTTTAAAAACCCTTAAAAATATCAACCAAAAAAAATGATCTAACCACAAGATGGCAGTACTGACAACATTATTATTACAGGGGATTTCTGCAGCCTAAATGCTAAATTGATTGTTTCAACCAGGTTTCCTGTCCTCAATACACTAATAGTTAGTGACAAACCAATTGTTATTGTGCAGACTATATAATTTGCAATGTAGACTCTTGCTTTCTGTCTCACAAACACACACATCAGTAGCATTGATCACACAACCCAGAACACACCGAGTCCATCTTCATGCATGTTCCAAAGTCAGCGAGTTTAAGGTGTCCATTGCGGTCAAGCAGCATGTTGTCTGGTTTGATATCTCTGTGGATAAAGCCCAGAGAATGGATGGCGTCCAGTGCCAGCACCACTTCTGCCGTATAAAATCGAGCCCACTCTTCTGGGATGTCATAGTTGCTGGTCAGAGTCACCAGGTCTCCACCGGGCATGAACTCCATCACCAAATAAAGGTACTTCTCATCTTGGAAGGCACAGCACAGCTATATGGACAGAGAGAAAGTAAGGTGAACACAATACCAACATTACAGCATTTGACACCAACACAGTGAATTTTCACAATACTTGATTACAAAAATGAAAATTCTGTCATTAATTCGTTCTAAACCCGCAAGACCTTCGTTCATCTTCAGAACACAAATTAAGATATTTCTGATGAAATCTGAGAGCTCTCTGACCCTTCATAGACAGCAAGGGTCCTACCGGTGTCAACGCCTAGAAACGTAGTAAGGATGTTGTTATTTTATTAAGCTATGAGAATACTTTTTGTATTCTTGTAATAGTATTCTCGTAGCTTCATATCTCAATTTGTGTTCTGAGGATGAACAAAGTTCTGTGGGTGAGAAATAAATGACAGAACTTTATTTTTGGGTAAACTATCCCTTTAAATACGGTAAGCAATGTTATTATGTAATAATGTATTCTTATATTTAATAATTGTAATATTATTATTGACATAAATTTTATACACATTAAAATAAATTAATTATTATTTAAGATAACAGTCCATCATAAAGAACAGTTTGTTCATTAATATTAACAACAAACCATCATAACAGCAGCAATTCTGTCAGACTTCAAGGTCTAACGAGCAGATCTGATATTTCTTGTCTTGCCTATTTACATTAGGGCATATCTGACTGTTAACTGACGTGTTAAAGTACTTACGACATGTGCAGGTGCATCCTGTGATGTGCAAGCGTTCAAACACAGCCGGTTGTCAGACAGATAGTACTTGGTTTGCATTTTTAACATTTTAATATCAACTTAGTACTGAAGTACTGATAATTTTGGCACCCCTAGAGGTGATTATTTGCTTATTGATTATTCAACATTTTAACATTGTCCTTATATGCACTCGGTTACTGTTTTTTCAGGTTGTTGAGTTTCCCAGAAGTACATACTCTAATACACATCACAAAAAAGTATAACACATGCATATCTATACACTGACATTTAAAAGTTTGGCATCAGTAAAATTTTTAAGGTCTTTTAAAGAAGTCTCTTAAGCTCATGGAGTCTAAATTTAATTCATAAAAAAAAACAATAATATTGTGAAATACTATTCCAGTTAAAAAATAATGGGTTTAGATTTTAATATATTTAAAAATATAATTTATTCCTGTGATGCAAAGCTGAATTTTCATCAGCCATTACTCCAGTCTTCAGTGTCACATGATCCTTCAGAAATCATTCTAGCATGCTGATTTATTACTTTTATTATCAATGTCGGAAACGGTTGTGCTGCTTAATATTTTTTTGAAACCTGTGATTCTTTTTTCAGAATTCTTTGATAAGTAAAAAGTTAAAAAGAACAGCATTTATTTATAATTAAAATCTTTTCTAACAATATAAGCCTTTACTATCACTTTTTTAATCAATTTAACACATTCTTGGTGAATAAAAGTATGAATTTCTTTAAAAAAAAGAAAAGAAAAATGTTTACTGACCACAAACTTTTTTATTGGTAGTTTATATTGTTACAAAAGATTTCTATTTTAAATAAATGCTGTTCTTTTTAACTTATGATTTATTAAAGAATCATGAAAAAAGTATCACAGGTTTCAACAAAATATTAAGCAGCACATCCGTTTTCAACACTGATAATAAATCAGCATATTAATATGATTTCTGAAAGATCGTGTGACATTGAAGACTGGAGTAATCATGCTGAAAATTCAGCTTTGCATCCAAGGAATAAATTACATTTTAAAATATATTCACATAGAAAACAGTTATTTTACATTGAAATAATATTCAATATTTTTTCTGGATTTTTGCAAATGCAGCCTTGATGAGCATAAGGAACTTTTTTTAAAAACAAACATTAAAAATCTTAGTGATCCCAAACTTTTGAACAGCAGTGTATATGAGAGGGAATCCCACCTGAACTATCCAAGGACTTTTGGAGAATGCCATGATGTCACGCTCCTCCCAGAAGAAGGCGGAGTCAGAGCGCTTGACCATCTCAAACTTGCTGAGCTGCTTCATGGCATACACTTGATGGGATGCTTTGTGCCGTACCTACATGAACATATGTGCATTATTATCATAAACATCTATATAAAGCCTTAATGAAACAACATGTTGTTTGATGCAAACAAGTGTTTAATGTCTGTAACTGACATTGATTCATCTTCACACTGCTTGCATTAGCATCACATAATGCTCTATCATAGTTAACTATTTATAAAGACTTATGCAAGTGTGAAACTAAAAGAATAAGACAATGCCTGCCTACCACAAGGACAAAGGCATGCAAGCTCTGTGCTGTTGCAGGTAAGTAGGAGCAGGCAGAACATGTACGTACAAGCCTCACAGGCATTAACACACACACACACACACACACACACACACACACACACACACACAAAAGGCTATGCCTCAAGACAAACAGCAGATAACATGGACTCTCACATAAACACACTCACACACTCTCTTGCACACACTCACTTACCAGCTGCACTGCGCCAAACGCTCCACGACCAATTAGCTTGACTCTGTCAAAATCATCCAGCTTCACCTGTACATCCCTGAGCCGACTCACGGCCTTTTCATCTAGAAAGATTACACCATGCATATTATTACATGAATACAGTTTATCATTTAATTATAAGCGAACACATTAACATTATACCAGGTTTAAAAAAATTCCCCAATTATTTAATTTACATTTTTTAATGTAACTATTTAATTAAAAAGGTATACCGTTGAGGTCAAAAGTTTACATACACCTTGCAGATTCTGCAAAATATTAATTATTAACAAAAATAAGAGGGATCATACAAAATGCATGTTATTTTTTATTTAGTACTGACTTGAATAGATATTTCACATAAAAGACATTTACATATAGTCCTCAAGAGAAAAGAATAGTTACATTTATAAATGACTGTTTAAAAGTTCGCATACACTTGATTCTTAATACTGGGGGTGAAAAATTTTGGAATTTGATGATTAGGGTAAATTTGGATTTTTTTATTTTTTTTGTCTTCTGGAAAACAGCTTCTGAAGGGCAGTACTAAATGAAAAGAAATATGATATTTAGGCAAAAGAAGAAAAATGTACACATCTTGATTCTGTTCAAAAGTTTACATCCCTGGATCTTAATGCATCATTTTTTCTTTCTGGAGCATCAGTGAGAGTTTGAACCTTCTGTAATAGTTGGATATGAGTCCTTCAGTTCTCCTCAGTGTGAAAAGATGGATCTCAAAACCATACAGTCGTTGTTGAACAAGGTTAAAATACACAAAAATGCTGAAAAACCACATAATTTGTGGGGCGTGAAGGATTTTTCTGTTCTGGACAAACAAGGGACTCTTGAACAAATTTCTCCAAACAAAACAAACATACAGCCGTGGATCATTCAGTTAACAACACAGTATTACGAATCGAGTGTATGTAAACTGTTAAACACAGTCATTTTTTAAAATTCAACTATTCTCTTGTGGACTGTATGAAAACGTTTAAGGGAAATATCCTATTCAGGTCAGTACTAAATAAAAAAATCTCTCTTATTTTGGTAAAATAATTAACATTTTGCAGATTCTGAAAGGTGTATGTAAACTTTTGACTGTATGTCGTTTTTGCTCTTCTAAAGATACTTACATCTGTTTAAGAAGGAATCTATGTTTTTGTTCTTTCTCAGTGCAGGATGATTCAGATCAAGGGCCAGAGCAGTCACTGAATCCTACAGAAGACAAAAGCAAGGAGCATTAAAACACACACACTTAAGATATAGTTCAAATACAGACTGATTTCCACAGTTGGCTTTCCTCTTTATACCCACAGCCAAAAAACTCTTTAAAATGCGTTCATCACTCACTAAGATCACTCTGACAGTCCTGTTGTGTCATTTAACTTTGGATATAAATATAAAGAAGAGATTTAGGAGAGGGATTAGGCCTGTATAGGCTCCTTTACAGTCAGAATTAAGCAAATGTGTTTTTACAAATTACTTAAGGAAATTAATCACATGAATGACACTGGATGATCCTGGAAATCACCTCACATACCCCTCCAAACACACAGTGTCACTGCAGAGCTAAAAATACACAGACACACACAGACACACAGACACACACACACACACACACACACACACACACACACACACACACACACACTTAACCCCACCCCCAACATTCCCCGCCCAAACACTTCCAATTGGTCGTGTCAACGTCATAAACTAGTTGGCCCAAAAAGGTTAGAAAAACAACTAATCCAGGGCTCAGCAGTTGAATAGCACAGTGAACAGTTGAATAGCACAGTGAACAGTTGAATAGCACAGTGATAATGTTTCATCCCAGTTTGTTAAAAACTGTCACTTGCCCACTTTCCATTGATCACATTGTGGTTTCCACAAAAATATTACACAACAGAACTATTTTCAACTTTTTTTGAGCAGCAAATCAGCATAGAATGATTTCTGAAGACTGAAGACTGGAGTAATGATGCTAAAAATTCAGCTTTGACACAACAGAAATAAATAAAATTTTAAAATAGAATAAAATAGAAAACCGCTATTTTACATTGAAATAATATTTCACAATATCAAAATTTTTCCTGTATTTTTGATCAAATAAATGTGGCCTTGGTGAACAAATGTCTTTCAAGTCCTTTAAAAATCTGTTACATATCTTCAAAACAGGTTTAAGTTTGCAAGGTGTGTTTAATGATTTCTGCTTCCGTAACACAAAGCGGCACTAGGCTTCAAACCAAAACACGCACACAAGCACAATCAACAATGACAGAATCCTGTTTTCCTTGCACCAGGAGACCACAATCCAGCATTTAAAAACGCAAACACGCGCTCAAAGGAAGCTGGAGCCAGCTATCTCTCTTCTCAATTGAAGGATGTGACCTCAGCTTCCTGAATGATATTTCCCCTGGTAGCAACGCAGCAGGACACAATGAGTCTGCATCCAACATAATAAATAAAAGATCATTAGTCATGGGACTCATTATGCAAAAAAAAGTGCCCATAGTTCAGTTGCATCACAAATATCACAATAAACACCACACTAAATGACTTCAGTATCATAATGGGGTTGTGATGTCAACATCATGAACTAAAATGGAGCTTTGTCTGACTAGCACGAATTGGAAGAGCATGTGTAAAACAGGATATAATCCTCTGGATAAAAGAGGAACGAAACGCAACTCAACATAGACTGTGTATTTTCAACTAGCATGCATGGTTAAGCAGCTGAGGTAGTGAGTGGATGTTTCTAAGTAAATGTGCTGTGGAATGATCCAGCAGGGATTAAGTTAGGTCTTTCCCTGGGCCTCCTATAGCCAGAGCATGACGGGAACACTGGGCGCACACACACACACACACACACACACACACACACCAAAAATACTTAACCCAATACCTCCAGCGTTTGTTCATAGATAGCTATCATTTTCCATCAGTGGAACAGTGCACCATGCAACGCTATCATCTAATTTTCCAACAGAGAATTAAAAGGGCTTGTCTTTGGATAAATATTTCTGCATGTGTGTGTGCTGAAGTATTTATTTTAAAGTATGTTCATTAATCATTTTAATTAAAGTTAGCATTTGCACTGGGCGATACAGCTGTTGTCTGGCAAAATACTGGAAGTAGAGCATTTTATGGACGGGAATAAATTAAACACATTATTAGACTGTTTTCCAAGGCTGCATGATATATTAAACCCATTTCAAAATCATAAAAAAGCATAATGCTATTGTGAATTCATGAATGCTACGATTCAATTAAACATGTGTGATGCAGGTTTAATATAGGCTATCCACTTTAATTATTTACATATGCATGTAGGTTAAATTCATCTCTGTTTACAGTAAATGCTGCTCCACACAAACAGTTATCATTTGCATGCGTGGAGCGTCTCAACTCCATCTCTGAAATATTGCTGTGAGTTTAGGTTTATTATAAAGTTAATCTGAGAACGCAATGTGCGGCAATTCATCAGATTTGGTAACTCATTTATAAACCTACGCAAGCACTGGAGAATACATGCCTACTGTTTATCGTGATTTCAAAATAAAAGCTCTAACCCTTACTCTGCGTACATAACACTGTGTTGTTACCTGAATGATCCACAGCTGTGTTTGTTTTTGTCTTGTTTTGTTTAGTGATAGTTGTTCATTAGTCCCTTGTTTGTCCTGAACTGTTAAACTGCCCACTGTTCTTCAGTAAAAATACGTCAGGTCCCACAAATTCTTAGTTTTTTCAGCATTGTTGTGTATTTGAACCCTTTGAGATTCATCTTTTCACACTAAGGACAACTGAAAGACTATTACAGAAAGTTCAAACTCATGCTGATGCTTCAGAAGGAATCACGATGCATTAAGAGCCGGGGGTGAAAACTTTTGAACAGAATGAGGATGTTTACATTTTTCTTATTTTGCGTAAATATCATATTTTGTTTCATTTAGTACTGCCCTTCAGAAGCTAAAGAAGATACTTACAGGTTTCCCAGAAGACAAAATAAGTGAAATTTACCCTGATCTTCAAATTCAGCCCCCAGCTCTTAATGCATTGTGTTTCTTTCTGGAGCATCAGTGAGCGTTTGAACCTTCTGTAATAGTTGCATATGAGTCCCTCAGTTGTCCTCAGTGTGAAAAGATGGATCTCAAAATCAGACAGTCATTGTTGGAAAGAGATCAAATATACAAAAATGCTGAAAATCCAAAGAATTTGTGGGACCTGAAGAATTTTTCTAAAGAACAGCAGGCAGTTTAACTGTTCAGGACAAACAAGGGACTCATGAACAACAATCACTAAACAAAAAACACAGCTGTGGATCATTCAGGTAACAACACAGTATGAACAATCAAGTGTTAATTTTTGAACGGGGTAATTTTTTTTTTTTTAATTTAACTACTATTTCTCTTGTGGACTATATGTAAACATCTTTTATGTGAAATATCTTATTCTGGTCAGTACTAAATAAAAAATAACATGCATTTTGTATCTATTTTAATGAAAGAATTAACATTTTGAAGATTCTGCAAGGTGTATGTAAACTTTTGACTTTAACTGCATATTTTAAATCATTTTAAAGGCTATTGTTTGCATAGGTCTATTTTAATTACCACAAAATGTTATTATAATTATCTGATTACTCGATTAATAGAATAATCAACGGATTACTCGATTACCAGAATAATCATTAGTGACAGTCCTAGTTGACAATTTAGAAATGTGCTACTGTCAGTCAGTAATAATGACTGATTTAGTTGGTGAAATAAAGTACACAATAATAAGGGGCTTATTAAAACAAAATGAGAAGTATTCAGCTGGTCATATGATCTCAAAATGGTTGCCTCAGTCCATGTAAAACAAAACATCTTTTATTAGGATACTGAGAGGAATCTTCAAAAACACTATTTGTTGCTTTAGGTGTAAAATTTGATTAATGAGGAAATAATTCCTGAGCAGGAGGAACAGGTACTATACAAAGTTACTGTATGAGGTCACTATTGTGCCCTTGAGCAAGCCACTTAAGTATAGACAACTTCCTTGTAATAAGTCCAGTAAGATGCTTACGATAAAACCGTATGCGGAATGACTAATTAATACCATAGCCAGACAGTTGAGGCCTATTTTGATAGTGCTGAAAAAAGCATCCAGAAAAAGCAGGGTGTGCCAACTTTTAGTCTTGCTTAGAAATGCAGTGCTTGTCCGGAATGAGGGTTTTCTTATGTTAGGCAAGAAGGTTAAGATATTTCACTCTTTGATGAGAAGTGACAAAAGGAGCACACATTCTAGACATTCTCACCCTGTAAAGCTTGCTTGACAAGTCCTCACATTTCACCCTGACCCAGTAATTGAATAAACATGTATGGTCTCTTCACACTTCCTAAAGCTACTTCCTGCCTTCTAATGATATGGGTGGCTCATGTAAAATAAGTAAAGCCTGGTGCTTTTAGGCCTGGACAATATACTGCTGTATTTAGGGAAAAAATTACCATCAAAAGACAGCAACATTACTGTGGAGGAGGGTGTGTTGATAACACACTGATCAGAGATAAGACACAGGAACATTACCGCAATCCTCTGGGACACAGGTCCACTCATTTGTTTAAATCCTCAACATATAATGCAGTTTTGTTTTGTGTTGTGTAAGTGTAAGAGCATTCTGGTATGTGTGTTGTCTTAATATAACAACATAAATGTGACCCTGGACCACAAAACTGGTCATTAGTAGCATGGGTATATTTGTAGCAATAGCCAAAGTCAAAATGATCCATTTTTGCCAAAAAATAATTGGGATTATAAGTAAAAATCATGTTCCATGAAGATTTCTTACCATATCAAAACTTAATTTTTCATAAGTAGTATGCATTATTAAAACTTAATTTAGACAACTTTAAAGGAGATTTTCTCACCCTCAGATTCCAGATTTTCAAATAGTTGTATATTGGCCAAAGATTGTCCTATTCTAACAAACCATACATCAACAGAAAACCTATTTGTATAAATCTCAATTACAAAAAATTGACCCTTAAGACTGGTTTTGTGGTCCAGTGTCTTATTACATTACCATTAATATTGATATTGCAACATACAAACACAAAATATAACCAATCTTTCATAAACATGCTTCCTACAGGTAATTTGGATAATTAAAGAATAAGTAAGAATAAGTGGTGTGGTTCCTACTTTTTTTTTTAAATTAAGGTATCTCTATTGATTTACGTGTGTATTAATTTTCTATAATGCCTGATATTTTGGTATTAATTCTAAAAAATAAAAAATTCCTGTTCACATGTAATCATCATATTTTGAATAAACACGGATGTGTTTTTCCTGTTATTGTGACTGGAGATATAAACACTTGCTAGTACTGTACATTAGTTAGTCATTTTTAAACAGTAATTTTATCAACTCATTCATGTTGACAAAATAAGTGTCACTGTCGAACAAGAGGTGTCTTGTAATGTGTTGGGGGGGGGGGGGGGGGGGGCAAAGTTCCTTTATTATTCAGAATTAGTTTATTTTTTGCCCAGATATTAATGAATATTGAGCTCATGATCCAAACTTCTGGCTTATAAAGCCAGCAGTCTTTTTTTAGATGCCTGAAAACAACAATATTGCGTTTATAGAAATCAAAATATTTTTTCATATTCTGATTATTATTATAACATGTAAACAAAGTGACATTTATATGCATAAAACATAACCTCCCAGTGGTGTATTTTAGTTACAAGGTCTACAAGACAACAAACATAGTCCCTTTTGTATAGCATCCCATTATCCCATAACCTTACCAGCAAACTCTCCAAATTCAGTGGTGATTGTTGGTCCTTGATGATTGACTCCAGCGTTCTCAAGCGGTTTTCTAGTCTCTTTCCTGCTCCGGTCGACATTGCGGCAGATTGGTGTTGTAAAGGTCCCGGTAGACATCAGATTGAAAGCCGCGATTTGAGACTTCAGATGTCCGAAATCAAACTTGTCACTACCTGTCGTAACTCACCGCGACGCCTCTCAATGCTCACCGGTTCTGGATGAATGAATTCTTCAGGCTGAGACTTTAAACACAGCATAAATGTACAGAATACAGTGGATTTGTGCTTGTCCTATGTCAATGACAGCGGCGTTCCGCGTGTTAGTGCCAGCAGTATTAAATCAAAGGTTAGCCCCACGCGTTCAGGAAGCCGAGTGTCTCTCCCGCTCCGGTTCAAAAATTACAAGGGGAAAAACCTTCCGCGTACAAACTGTGTTGAAAAACACAGTCTTGATCTTCCTGACTGCTATTTTTAAGTAAATGAAGCAGAGGGACAAGAGTGAATGTGAATGGCGTGTTTCTTTGTTGCAGCGTGTGTCCCTCCCCTGCGGCCACTGGAATTCTTTGGATCTTATCTCAGCCATCGCTTTTACCAGCCAAACGTCACTCTCTAAATACAACCCCATATACTACACTAGATATATTTAGATGATTACATACATGTATTTAAGATGGCACGAATAAGCTTATTATAGATGACTTCTTTCATGTGCGTTTCGTAAATGTACTATGGTGTAATTCAGCACTTAGTTTACTGACGATAAAAATTATAAGAGTAAACATCTCCCCAAACAACACGGTGACCATTCATAGGCTATTTCAAAATTATTCAAATAGCCTATTTGAACAATTTTGATGCAAATATTTTAAAGCCATTCTCTGTTAA
The DNA here is from genome assembly GCF_049309525.1 of Garra rufa. NCBI lineage: Eukaryota > Metazoa > Chordata > Actinopteri > Cypriniformes > Cyprinidae > Garra > Garra rufa. The sequence goes on from NC_133373.1 coordinate 30,018,883, forward strand.
CTATTATATTAAAGCAAGTAATTCGTTTTTAGTGGCATATTTCATAACAATATCTCAAATAGGCTAATAGTCAATTAATTCTCAGTCTGAACAATCATTGCTCCTAAATTAACGAAAATGCAAATGACTCTTTCAAAAGTTAATAATACCTAATATGTACGATTTAGAGGAAAAATGTAGGCTAGCTTTTTATCCACCTTTTTCTTCCCGTAAGAGTGGGCGTGGCCATTTATACATTTTATGGGCCAGACTTCATCCATGTCCAGCTATTTTTAGATGTACAAAACAGCTCGTTTTGCTTCTTGATATTGCAAACTGGTGTGTCTTACCATATTATTTAAACGTATTATCTTAATTATGAACACACTGGTTTGTTGTGCAAACAGTTTTACTGCATGCTGCACGTTGTTATTCTTTGTTATTTCCCTATAGCGGATAATGAACCAGAAGTCTCATCTATAGGCTTACTTCCGCGTTAAAGAAAAGGTGGCTAGCTTTTGTACTGTTCCACTCGTGACATCTTTATTTTTCTGAGAAAGTGTGTGTGTGTGTGTGTGTGTGTGTGTGTGTGTGTGTGTGTGTGTGTGTGTGTGTGTCAGTGTGTGTGTGTGTACCTGGTATTCATCACGTTGTGGGGACCAAATGTCCCCACAAGGATAGTAATACCAGTAGATTTTGACCTTGTGGGGACATTTCTCAGGTCCCCATGAGGAAACAGGCTTATAAATCATGCACAATGAGTTTTTTTGATGAAGTAAAAGTGTGCACAATCTCCTGTGAGGGCTAGGTTTAGGTGTAGGGTAGGTGTAGGGCCATAGAAAGTACGGTTTGTACAGTATAAAAACCATTACGCCTATGGAATGTCCCCATAAAACATGTAAACCCAACGTGTGTGTGTGTGTGTGTGTGTATAGGCATACATATTTTCTTCATTTATCTTCAAAGACCCATTTTGACTCTGTGTATGACACCAATGATAAAACCCATGTGGGGCCCTCATTGACGTTGGCTAATATTTCATTAACTTGTTACTCTGTGTTGCTCTCTATGAGGACTGGAAAACAGACATAATAGCACTGTGTCAATGGAAACAGCTGACACGGATTGTAATTTATGAGACCGTCTGACTCTGCAGATCAGAGACTAGACATGACCTCTCTTATCGGCCAACAGCTTTTGATTATGATGATAAAAAAAAAGCACAGATTTAAGACACCATTCTGAGGGATAGAAATTAAACATTTTTTCAAAAACTTCTTGTCATGGAGGTAAACTTTAAATCTACGCCCAATAATAACCTAAATATGTGTGGAAAATCTAAATGTTTTGGTTTGGTTAGTTAAAAGTAGATAACATGCGTCAGACAACGCCCACCTCTTGCACACGGTCTTGATGTTAGGAATGAGGAAGCAGTTTGTTGTATGTCCCAGAAAAGTGCCCCCAGGGTTTAGCTTGCTTAATTAATTTCTGTGGAATAGACTAAAAAAACCTGCCATAATCCAGCATTAACCGACCTTAAAGAACAGCTTGATTCCTATTTACCAATGCTCCTATAATGATCTGCATAAGTAGCCTATTTTTGGGGGGTTGAGGTATTTACTTACTAGTTTGTGGCATAAGACATATCCCACTCAAATACCGTAAAAAGAATAAATAAATAAAACTTTTACTTTGCGTCCCTTTGTGGTTAAAGTTTAATTCAACTGAGTGTGTACTTTTAACCACACTTTAAAGAAATGTATTACCAGTCAGTTGTCTGGAATGAGGAGAGTGTTTAACACTGACCTCTGGTGGTAATTTTGAATGAGTTCATTTTTGAGCAGAAATGAAAACGCGTTTGGCAAATTTCTTGTTAAAAATAATAACCAATAGGATCCGATATTTCTGGGACGCATTTTATAGCTTATGGTAGCACATGTAAACAAAATAAAACAGCTCGTCTCGTCAAATCTCGTTTCTCTCTGTCCTGTCAGTTGTTGTGGGCTGGTTGCCATGACAGCGTTCAACACAAGAAGTGCGGATAGAGATGGAGGTTACAGTTTGTTGCTGCAGTCACTATTAAAGTGAGTAAAGTCAATAAACAAAAATAATATTATGTTTAATTAGCGTATCGAAGCATATATGATTATAGAAAACAGAAAATGTAAAAATAGTTGCTTGGTAGTTACTTAAATATTCTTGATATTGAGCGCTATACTGTTACATTAACGTTCGTTCTTATAAAATGTTAATGTCAGTTGATACTGACGACGATTTGATATTGATCGTCTTGAATAATTTAAATTACACCAATTATTTCTGCTTTACAGTATCCATAATGTCATCCGCTGACCCTAATGCGTCCAATTTCCCGTTAGTGGATACATTTATCGAGGATGAAGCAGAGAAAGAGATTCTGCTGTCCAAACCAACATGTTTTATCATCATTGGAAAACCAGTGAGTTGTCAACATTCATTTTTTTGTCTCTCAAACATGAATAGGGGTGAATTCATTTTGATTAGGAGACCTTTTCCCAGTTATTTCAATAGCAAAATGTGTCCCAGTCAGTGGGAATTCACCTAAAAATATCTCCCTCAAAACAGATAAACAGCATTTTGTGTTATACTGTGTTATATTTTATTTCAGGGTGTTGGAAAATCTACTCTTGCCAGAAAATTAGCCAAGACTTGGAATTGCATCCTCATTGATGGTAAACGATCAAGTGGCTTTGGTTCCACATTGCCAATATTACATATGGCTTTTCTGAATATTTGTATTTTTCACGCTGTTTAGATACAGATCTTCTCAACAGCCACATCAATGATGAGACAGAACAAGGTATACAGGTGTGTATCACTGTTGTTAATTTATTTACACTAAGTTACCAGTCAAACGTTTTTTGACTTTTGATTTTTTTCTGCATTTTTTTGATCCAAAGTACAGCAAAACAGTAAAAATTGTTAAATATTTACTATTTAAAGTAACTGTTTTCTATTTGAATATATTTTAAAATGAAATTTATTCTTGTGCTTTCAAAGCTGAATTTTTAGCATCTTTACTCCAGTCACATGATCCTTCAGAAATCATTCCAATATTCTGGATTACTGCTCAAAAAACATTTATTATTAAGTTGAAAACAGTTGAGTAGAATCTTTTTAGGTTCCTTTGATGAAAAGAAAGTTCAGAAGAACAGCATTTATCTGAAATAAAAATCCTTTGAAACATTATAAATGTCTTTATCACCACTTTTGATCAATTTAAAGCATCCTTACTAAATAAAAGTATTAATTTCTTACCCAACAAAACCCTTTTATAAAAAATATAAATTATATACAAATTATACTGACTCCAAGCTTTTGAATGGTTTAGTGTATAATGTTACAAAAGCTTTTTATTTTAGATAAATGTTGATCTTTGGATCTTTCTATTCATCAAAGAATCCTGTTTTAAATATTGATAATAATAATAGTAAAACATGTTTCTTGAACAGCAAATCAGCATATTAGAATGATTTCTGAAGGATCATGTGACACTGAAGACTGGAGTAATGATGCTGAAAATGTAGCTTTGATCACAAAAATAAATTACATTTTAAAATATATTCAAAGAGAAAGCAGTGTTTTTAAATAGTACAAATATTACTGCTTTTGCTGTATTTTAGATCAAATAAATGCAGGCTTTGTGAGCAGAAGAGAATTCTTTAAAAACATTACAAAGCTTACTGTTTCATATAAGATATTTTTGCGACAAGCTCTTTAAGATTCTGGTTGAAGGAAAAGCTGTTCCAGAAGAGATATTGGTCAAGTTAATTGTTGACCGGCTCAAGTCACCTGATGTGAAACATTATGGTAAGGGCATGACAAAACTAAAATAACTTAACCATATAAAAAAACAACTTGTTAACAAAACATATAAAACATTCTATTGTTTCGATTTGTAAATATATCTGTAATGACTTGCCTGAATGGCGGTTGAGCAGGTTATGTCCTGGCCTGTTTGCCATCAATGTCAGAGGAGCACCTGAAGATACAGGAGCAATTAGACCTGATTAAAAGCCTCAGAATGCCACCAGACTTCATCATCAACATTAAGGTGTTTCATAATCTTAATACTACCTGTATTCCACTGAATTTTAAAATGCTGACATTGTGCTATTCACTTCACACTTTCTAAGAATAATAAGTGGTTGACATTTAGTGTGTGTATGTATGCAGTGTGCAGACAAGGACCTGATCCGCAGGCTATCAGACGAGCGTCAACATCCAGAGACAGGCCGTGTGTTCCAGAGAGAGCAGTGGGACCCTGATGTAAAGAAAGAGTCGATCAAGAAAAGCAGCAACATAGAGGATGAGGAAGAGGAAGAAACGGAGGATCTGGAGGAAGAGGTGATACTTCGAACAGCGGTTCTCAACCTGTTTAAAGGAGTTTACTTCCAGAATAAAAATTTCTTGATAATTTACTCACCCCATATCATCCAAGATTTTCATGCCTTTCTTTTTTCAGTCGCAAAGAATTTAGGTTTTTGAATAAAAACATTCCAGGACTTTTCTTCATATAGTGGACTTCAATGGTGGCCAACAATTTGAAGGTCCAAATTGCAGTGGAGATTTCAGTGCAGCTTGAAAGGGCTCAACACGATCCCAGCCAAGGAATAAGGGTCTTATCTAGCACATAAAAATATATACAGTCAAGCCCGAAATTATTCATACCCCTGGCAAATTCTGACTTAAAGTTACTTTTATTCAACCAGCAAGTTTTTTTTTTTTTTTTGACCGGAAATGACACAGGTTCTGACGATGTACAAGAGGCATCATTGTGGAAAAAAATATTACTCATCTTTTATTTACTTTTGAACAAAAAGTGGCATGTCCAAAATGATTCATACCCTTCTCAATAATCAATAGAAAAGCCTTTATTGGCTATTACAGCAATCAAACGCTTCCTATAATTGCTGACCAGCTTTTTGCATGTCTCCACTGGTATTTTTGCCCATTCATCTTTAGCGATGAGCTCCAACTGTTTCAGGTTAGAGGGTCTCCTTGCCATCACCCTGATCTTTAGCTCCTTTTTATCTCCCATTAGGTTACCTGGTCCACTGGCCCCCAAAACATTTGGTTCCCACCACCATGTTAGATGGTGGTGATCCTTGGATTCTTTTTTACATCACTCACTATCCTCCTGTCCAGCAGAGGTGTCACTTTTGGCTTCCGACCACGTCCTCTGAGATTTTTCACAGTGCTGAACGTCTTGTATTTTTTAATAATACTTTGTACTGTAGCCACTGGAACTTCAAAACATTTAGATATGGTCTTATAGCCCTTTCCTGACTTGTGAGCAGCCACAATGCGCAGCCGCAGGTCCTCGGTGAGCTCCTTTGTTTTAGCCATGACTGTCCACAAACCAACAGCAGAGAGCTTCAGTTTTTCACCTTTTGAGTTGATTAAAACAGCTGTTCCAGGGTTTCAGGGTAATTAGGATGCTTTAGAACAGCTTGGACTATTTGGAATGGTATAGAACTTTGGATTTTCCCATAGACTGTGACAGTTTGCAAAGGGTAGTATGAATAATTGAATAATGAATCATTTTGGACATGCCACTTTTTGTTCAAATGTAAATAAAAGCAGAGAAATATTTTTTTTGCCACAATGATGCCTCTTGTACATCATCTTATTATCTTTTGGGAGAAGCCTGTGTCATTTCTGGTCAAAAACTTGCTGGTTGAATAAAAGTAACTTTAGGTCAGAATTTGCCAGGGGTATGAATAATTTCGGGCTTGATTGTATACTTTTTAACCACAAATGTTTGTCTTGCACTAGCTCTCTTTACACATTACATAATCATGTTGGAAAGGTCACGCATTGTCAGTTCTTCGTCTGTGTACTTCAGTTTAAAAAGGTAGGGTAGGTAGGGCGGAAAAAAAAACATTTAATTTTTTACTCTGTTTTTCCATTTTTGTAAAGACTTTCTTTGCATGTTTGCTTGGTACTTCCACCTAGTTTACACATGACCTTTCCAACATGAAAAGGTCGTAATGCATGAAGTCAAGCTAGTGCAAGACGAGCATTTATGGTTAAAAAGTATATACAATTTTTTTTTTTTTTAGAAAATGACTGATTGTTTTGCTAGATAAGACCCTTATTCCTTGGCTGGAATCGTGTAGTGTCCTTTGAAGCTGCACTGAAACCGCAGTTTGGACCTTCAAATCATTGGCCACCATAGAAGTACACTATATGGAGAAAAATCCTGGAATATTTGAAGTTAACAAAGGCCCCATAGTGGGCCCTAGCTCCCTAAATGAGAACCACTGACTTGTCAGGAATGATGAAGGTGGAAATTAAGCATATTGCAAAGATTTATTTGCCAGACACTTTACCAAAGCAGTGTATAAATTATTAAGATTGCTGCATATGTTATACGATTTCAGTGCACAAATGACTAATTGCAAATGAAAATCTGTGTTTAAGATGGAAGAGTTAGAGCTCCAGAAAGACATGATCACACAGCTAGTAAGAGTCAGCGAGAATTACCCAGAGAATGCCAACAGCAGGATCATGCGCTATAAGGACACCATCCTCAGGCCTTTGGAGGTAATAGCATCTACAGTATTACACACTTACATACCAACAATGAGAAAGCATTAAAAGCAGTTATACTTATGTTTGATATGCAGGATTACATGGCAGACCACAATCCTCCATTTTTATTTGAGCTAGATGGAAACAAGGATCCGGAAGAGCTCTATGAGGTGTGTGACCTCCATCAAGCTGTAATGCCTTGAAGGGATAGTTCATCCAAAAAAAAAATTCTGTCATTAATTACTCACCCTCATGTCGTTCCAAACCTGTAAGACCGTTGTTCATCTTTTCAACACAAATGAAGATATTTTTGATTAAATCCGAGAGCTTTATGACCCTGCATAGACAGCAACGCAACTGGCACGTTCAAGATCCAAAAAGGTAGTCAAAAAACAAAAAGCAAAATAACTTTATTCAACAATTTACCCACATAAAGTATCTTTGTATCTGCATAACATTATGGTTGAACCACTGATGTCACATGGGCTATCCTTACTACCTTTCTGGGCCTTGAACGTGTCAGTTGCGTTGCTGTCTGTGAAGGGTCAGAAAGCTCTCAGATATCATCAAAAATATCTTAATTTGTGTTCCGAAGATGAACGAAGGTCTTACAGGTTTGGAACGACATGACAATGAGTAATTAACCACAGAATTTTTTTGGTGAACTATCCCTTTTAAGATATAATTCTGTTTTGAAATCACTGAAGCAAATAATATGTATAAAATGTAATAATTTAAACACTAACCTTTCCAATTGTCTTTGTATGTCCAGTCAGTAATGTCTCGTTTGGAGTCCATGGCTGTGAGATGTCCAGCTTTACCGGTGCGTTTAATGCCGACAGAGGAACCAGAGCTTGCTGATCAGATGGATACGGTCAGTTACTGTAAACACACACCTCTCTAAACTGAGCTTCATTTTATGTGCCTCTTTACCTTGTCTGTTTTTGTTTTTAGGAGGACCTGTTTCGGACTTTGTCTTCCAGTAGGAACGTTGCACCAGGGTTTCAATGGCGAAGAAGTCGATGGTCAGCCAACTGTCCGGTGGCCCTCAAAGAGGGCATAATCATCAAGGGCAGACCTGAGTTTGCTGTTGGGTTAGTGAAAACTAATTTATTATACATAAAACTACTTCATCCTGAGGGGCTGTCTTGGTAAAAATTCAGTTGTTTCTTTCCACCAGCTTCATAGATAAGTTCTACATCCTGTCATCTCAGGATGCCCTGCAGAAGTTCATGGCGAACCCTCGACGCTACCTGCTGCCACACATACCTCACTTGCCTTGCAAGGTGTCTGTGATTGGCCCACCATGCTCAGGAAAGAGCACAGTGTGTACACTGCTAGCTGAGCATTGTGGGGCTGTAGTGGTAGATGTCGAAGCACTGATGGAACGTACACTGGGTACGTTTACAAAAGACATGTTGGACAAAGTGCGTCAAGACGCCACACTCGCAGGCTTAGAGAAGGTCAGGGCCAAGATGCAGCTTGAGGCTACAAATGCATCAGGTTAGAAAATGCCAACTTGTTAACACTACAAAATTTTACAAAACTCTACGGAATTTGTTTTGCACTGATTAAGTTGGAAACTTTGATTTAAGATATTATAGGATATCTTTAAGATGGTATTTCTTTATTTTGTAGGTAATCTGACAACCACTGAGGGAGAGTCTGATGAAACCTACTCAGGTGAGGTCAATCTACAGATAACACGGACTTTACACTTCCTTAGTTTCACTGATAACATTGTATGTTCTGTGCTTTAACATATTGCTAACTGGTATTGTTCACTTATTGTATTTTTGGATACACACCCAGGCGGTGAAATAAGTGAAAAAGATATGAAGTTAAATAGTAACCCAGTGTTTAAACAGAGTGGTAAATACCATAAAATACTACAAATTATAAATGCTATAAATGAATACTAATAAATGGACCTTCCTACAATTTTTTGTTATTGATAATTAAAGTTACTAAAATTGGTTTTATATAAATATTAGTTTAAAAATATAAACTTTAAACTCTAAACCTCTAAATTACTAAAAGCAAGAAATATTACCAATTACCGAGGTTCAAGCGCTTTAAGGCATTTAAGCAATTATGGAAATAGACATTACATATTGTTAAGCAAGCCTGTTATCACCATAATGATATTTTTTTTTGGCAAATACAGGTAATTTGCCACAGAAATATTATTTATTTTTAATGTTTATGATCATTATAATGACAGCTGTGGTTCTTTGCATGCTTGTTTAGAATCACCTGTCAAATGTGCTCACCAGGTTTCGTGAAGTTTTAAGTTTTCCTTCAGGCTTTATAGTATTTTGGGTAAATTTGGATAGGCCCCTTTTCTAAGCGACCTTGTTATAGCTTCCTAAAGGGAAAATTTAAATTTTTTTGATAATTATTGACCTACAGAGTCCAGAGAATTGTGTCGCAGTGTTTTTTCCTGACTGAGCGAAATCTTTTTACATGTGCTCAATCATTTAACAAACAATTTGATTGATAGCAGTGGTTCTAGAGACAAAGTTGTCCGGAATGAGGAGGTCTATCATATGATATGAATATCGTGTATATAGACGTTTTTCCTGAACACGGAAGTAAGTCCGACTCTTAACTGAAAGAATGCTTTGCATTTCCGGTCTGCATTGTTTCTAGTCAAATTAGGGTATATTCCGAGCTAATAAACTAATGTTAAACCTATTAAAATGTTCTTAAAAAGCACATGGCTCCATAGCGCCATCACTTGGCAATGTCGCAATGACCGTCATTTGTCAGTGCCTCACTTTAATGAGTGTGTAGATGACACGAAGCAGCGGACGTTAGCTACATTAAAAACAGATGGACGCTATTTGAATGGGTTCCTATGGAGGCCGGAACAGAAAAGCATTCAATCTGACGTTAGAATTCGTAATGGCGGCGCTCATCGTTTACTCAGGAAAAAGGTCTATATGTGCAAAAAAAAAAAACCGCATAATGTACAATTGTTTACACCCTTGTAAAATGCGATATTGCCCTCCAGTGGCTGATTTCTTTCAAATCTCTCAAAGACCTTTGGGGCTTTGAGTCAAACAGGCCCACCAAATTTCATTCCAATTGACCTCCTTCAACCTTGTCTAATAGGTGCTCGAAGTTCATCAGTATTTGGCGGCTGTGTTTTTTTGCACAACCAAGTGGCCAAGCTCTGTGAATTTTTTAACACTTGAGTCTGCGACTGACAGTTTAGGAGTTATGAGCGATTTTGTACTTTTGCTGTAACGCACCCTTCAGGCTGACTGGGGTGAGCCTTGGTGATGTGTTGGCGGTGTGAGTACTACTATCCCTCCAAATTTAAAGTCTCTATGACTTACAATTTGGTCTGCATGATCAGTTTTACATGGAAATTGCTGATCCTTGGCCATTCTAACAATTACAATAAGGTTTCAGCGCTATACTGATAATATGTCCTATTTACAGGAACAGAGGTGACAGAAGATCACCCAGATGTTCAAGCATTTGTAGAGGAAGCTATGAAGAAAGCAGCAGAGTTTCCAGCTACAGCTCCACGGGAGCTTTTTTTGGAGGCCCTGGAGAAGCACATAAGAGAGGTACACCACTTTTGCTCTTATACTTATGTAGCATTATTTGTGTTTAAGAGTGCCTGTGGGTTGTTAGATCGAGGCTGAAGACGTGGAAGCTGAACATAAAAGGGGATGGATACTGGACAACATTCCCAGCAGCAGATCACAGCTGATCACCATTGAGGAACTACATAGTGCTGTAACACCAGAAGTCCTATTCTGTCTGAAAGACAATGATGGAGAGGGTGAGAAAAAGACATATATTTAAATTTCTTAGTCTTGCATTTGACATCAAATAATAATTTATGGTTGTTTAGGTTGTGATGTCTACTTAGTTGTGATGGTCACTTGTTGCTATTCATTAAAGGAAGGACTGTACTAACCAGGATGTATGAACGAAATAAAGAAGAGGTGGATAGAGCCGTGTTGGCTCGCCTGCAAAAAGAAAGAAAACTGCAGAAGACACAAGACATCAGTGAGAGAATGTGAGTGTTCAGAAAATGTAACAGTGAGATAAAAAAAAATTCAAAAACACTGGAAAAATGCATCTATTTTGCATTATTTTCCAATTTATTAACTTAGCAATTAAAGAATTAGTTCACTTCCCAAAAAATTTACTCATCCATTGTCATCCAAGATGTTTATGTCTTTCTTTCTTCCGTTGAAAAGAAAGGTTTTTGAGGAAAACATTACAGGATTTTTCTCCATATAGTGGACTTCAGTGGTGGCCAACGGTTCAAAATGCAGTTTCAATGCAGCTTCAAAAGGGTCTACACGATCCCAGCCAAAGAATAAGGGTCTTATCTAGCGAAACAATTGGCCATTTTCTTAGAAAAACACAACTTTATTTACTTTTTAACCACATATGCTCCCGTTGGCCACCGTTGAAGTCCACTATATGGAAAAAATACCTAGTATGTGTTCCTCAAAAAAAAACTTAATTTCTTTGCAACTAAAGAAAGAAAGACATGAACGTCTTGGATGATATGAGTGTGAATAAATTATCAGGATTTTTTTTTTTCTGGAAGTGAACTTCTCCTTTAAAAGTATGACGAAATGTTCAAAATCCTAGAACTACTTCCAGGCTTAAATTAGATATGCATTTGGATCAAACTGTATATAAAAAGCAATTCAAAATCTGTGGAGAAAAACAAAGTTTAAGATTCAATTAGGAATTTCACGATGGAAATGTAAGAAAGTGGTGGTTTGCATTTTTTAAAATGGTGGTAAGACATGTTTTCAGCATATTTTCAGCAGTTTTCATGCTTTTTTGCAGGAAACACACTGAGGACTCAAAGAAAGGCTCACAGCCTACTGACACCAAGTCCAAATTAGACACACTCCATGAGGAATCAGGTAGTACTCTTTTAACATCACAACTCACAACAACAGATACTCTGCATTTACACTGACAGTGATGAAATTGCTGGAAGTCATCAGTCTGCACATACAGTACCATAATAATGTAATGTTACAAAAGTTCTTGTTTTAAAATCTGTTCTTTTTAACCTTCTATCCATCAAAGAAAAAAATGTATCAGAGTTTCCACAGAAATATTAAGTAACACTGTTTTCAACATGGGTAATAGTAAGGAATATTTCTTGAGCAGCAAATCAACATATTAGAATGACTGATAGCTGCTTGAAATTCAGCTTTTTGCATTTAAGAGGAATGTTAAATGTTAACGCATGTTTATTAAGTAATTGTATTTGCAGAGAGTTTTGATAAGTCTGATGGAGAAGACAAAACTCTAAACGAAGAAGGTTTGTAGTCTTATTATTTATTATACAGTTGTCAAACGTTTGCATACACCTTGCAGAATCTGCAATATGTACATTATTTTACCAAAATATGACACATTATACAAAATGTGTTATTTTTTATTTAGTACTGACCTGAATAAGATATTTCACATAAAAGATGTTTACATATAGTCCACAAGAGAAAATAGTAGTTGAATTTATAAAAATGACCACATTCAAAAGTTTACATACACTTGATTCTTAATACCGTGTTGTTACCTGAATGATCCACAGCTGTGTTTTTCTTTAGTAATATAATTAACATTTTGCAGATTCTGGACTTCAACTATATATCTGTTTATTTTTCCTTCAGCACTGTTATTTACCTTTACTTGAGTGTCAGTTATAATTTTATGACTTCATGAAAGTGTTTATTTGTGCATGTCTAAATATATCTGGACGTGAAGAGGTAGTGCTGCCAACAGTGTGGGAAAACGGTTATCCTGACGGCCCTGAGATGGAAGCCTTTAGTGTGCAGCTGAAGCAGTTTTTGGCAGATTGGGAAAACATGGAGCACACAATCACCTGCAGCTACGCTATACTGAACATCAGCAACAAAACCCCTCAGGACATCCTCCAAGAGATGATCTACCACATGGAGAGTATGTGGAGTGAACTGTCTGACTGTTTCAGGCTTTTTCTTTCACTCTAAATTAGTAAAATTAGTAAAATTTCTTTCTCTCAGAGCCATTTAAGTACACAGCTATGAGCATATCTAGTGCAGACCTGGAGGAGGAGGAAGAGGCCATACATGCGCTGATACAGACTGAAAAACGAGATGATGTTAATGAAGACGAGGATCAAGAATCAGAGGTTAAACCCATCATTAATACAGCACTAATTGAATTACATCACGATTTGGTCAGTCACCCGAATGCGCGGCCACATTGGCGATACTCGGATGTAAACAACTGCATGGATTGCACAGATATTAGCCTAATATTTCACCTACCTGACCGGAAATGATATGAACAAACACGAATGCTGTCAAGATTCTTGCCCTGGAAATCCTGGTTCAGTTTGGCCAACCACAAATGCCTTTTGTTCATCAGACAGTTTTTTGCATTCCTCTCCTTGATTTGATATAACTTTTGGCAGTCTATAGTACTGCAAATGTTTTTCCCAGTCCAACGATTAGTACAGCCCAAAACATGACAATAATTGACCATTTTCAGCAGCAATAATCAGTAAAATATGCAAGTTTTGTTTGGTTCAGTGGCGTTGTTTACATTCAGTGCCGCCAATATGGCCGATTGATGATGCGTTGTCACTCCAAAATACATCATATTCGAGATGTAAAATGGCCTGTGAATAAAATTCATGTTAACTTTAAAAAACTGCATTAAGGGCTTTTGACCCAGGATACATTTCAATGTATTTTAAATTTTAGCTTTTTATTTATTTCATTATTTAGCTTTCAACTAACAAACCCCAGTTTGGGAAACCCTGACTTAGACCAACAATTTATAAGATGTAAAAACAGAGAATATCATACCACTCTTTTGTTTGTGATTGTCTTAGGAGGATGCCAGCTTTAAAAGGCAGCTAGGAGACACCAAGCATTTTTGTCCAGTGGTCCTGAAGGAGACGGGTACACTACAACCATGTCTGGATGAATATGCTGCAAAATACAGAGACAAAGTCTACTATTTCTCCAGCACAGAGGCACAAGAAAAGTTTCTACAGAATCCTGAACTCTACATCTGTAACACGCAACTACTAAAGGTATAAGCAGCAGCGTCTGCTACTGTGAAAATATAGAAAATGACAATTATGTATAACATGTAGCAAATAATGAACACAAAACTGCTTGTATGCCACCAGCCACCTGCACTGCGGGTCTTCATGCTAGGAGTAAGAGGTTCTGGGAAGACCACCCATGGAAAGTGGCTTGCAGAGCAGCTGGGAGTCTTTCACATCCAGTTCCGTGAACGGCTGCAGGAGCTTATTCTGCGGAAGACCCAGAAACATGTGTCATATGCAGATGATTCTGAACCTCCTGAGGAACCTCCAGAAGAGCTGCAGGGCCTGTTAGAGGCTCAGGCCCAGGGTCAGAGTGTAGTGTCCCCTCTCGATCAGGATGAGAAGCCCAGTCATGAGGATACTGCGTCTGATAATCCTGATACAAAGGTAAAAGAGCAATTTTTTGCATGTATTTTTGTCTTGATGCATTGCTTGTAACTGAGTAATTGTGTTTTATAGGAAGAATTAGTATTGACTGATGATGAGGAGGCTATAAAGGCATACCTGCAGGATGGAGATCCTCTCTCTCCGGAGATACTGGAAATGGTTTTATTACAGTGGTGGAACCAGGAGCCCTACAAGTAAATGCTCATTCACACAAAAAGGACAAAAAAGCATAGCTATAAATAGACTGGTAATCAGTTTAACGTGAGTAAATAATGAACTGAAGACACGATTGTAATGTTTTGGCAAAATATTGCTTAAAGAGATAGTTGAGCCAAAAATGAAAATTCATTAATTACTCACCCTCATGTCATTCTAAACCTGTAAGACCTTTGTTCATCTTCGGAACACAAATTAAGATATTTTTGATGAAATCCAAGAGCTCTCTAACCCTCCATATACAGGGTCCAAAAAGGTACCAAAAACGTTGAAAAAATACTCCATGTGACATCAGTGGTTCAACCATAATTTTATGAAGCTACGAGAATACTTTTTGTTGCACAAAAAACTAAAATAACAACATTATTGAACAATTCTTCTCCTTCACATTACCCTAGTGCCATTTTGGAGAAATCCACAACTATTGTGTTAATGTTCTTGGTACCTTTCTGGACCTTGACCGTGATGGGACCCATGCTGTCTATGGCGGGTCAGAAAGCTCTCAGATTTCATCAGAAATATCTTAATTTGTGTTCCGAAGATGAACAAAGATCTTACGGGTTTGGAACGACATGGGTGGGTAATGTCAGGGTGAGTAATTAATGACAGAATTTTAATTTTTGGGTGAACTAACCTTTGAAAACTTCTCTCTCAGATCCACAGGGTTTATTCTGGAAGGCTTTCCCCAAAACCAAGAGGAGGTGTCCTTCATGGTGGAGCATCACTTGTTTCCAGATGTGGTGGCAGTGATGTCGGTAGAGGTTTCTGAGGTGGTGCGGCGTATCCTGCCTTCGCGTCTCACATTTTGGAGAGAAAGACGAGATCGCAAGCAAGAACAGATGCGTCTGGTCATTAAGCTGCGTAGGGAACTCAGGGTGAGTGATTAAGCCCAGACTTTAGCACTTGGGATAAAAGATTGCCAACCTGACTATATATATTCATTGGTCTGTGTCAATCTTCAGGAGCGGGCCATCACGCAGAGAAGAGCTGAGCTTATGGCTGAACGTGCACCCAAAAAAAACAGCCCACACTCTCTGAGGCCCCTCAAAGAACAGGTTATTGATCAGTGTTGTTGTCTTAATTCTGGCTTAGATGGATTCTGACTAGACATTCTGTTGTCATCAGGATGAGGATGAGGATGAAGAAGAACAATCTGAGGCAATGGAGGAAGAGCAGCAGGAATTGGAGGAGATGGAGGCTATGCTGCTGGAGGAGTTTCCTGATGTGGAGGAAGAGGAGGCAGAGGATGAAGAAACACAAGTTGGTGCAGAAGAGAGGCTGGAAACGGAGATCAGTCAGAGGTTTGAGAAGGATGACAACAACCTCACCAGTATGACGGTAAGGAGAAGATGCTAAAAGTTCCATTTCATTCTCAAGAAAATTGCTTTTTCTTGTTAGTAAGACATTAAAGGTCCCATATTGTCAAAATCGAAATTTCCTGGCTTTTTTCATGATAACTGAGGTCTAGGGGCTATGTAACTACCATATGAGTTTCAAAGCAGTCAATCCACAGTAAACTGCACACAGCCTGCTTAAAGTAGCTGTTTCTTTTGACGAGACGCTGTGACTTCCGTAACGATGTGACGTCCGATCTACTCAGTCACCGCCCCAAACACCAATCACGTCCCACCCTCCTTTTGTCAAACCCAGACAACAATCCATTCCATTGTTGAGCAACAACAACACGAAAACAAGTCGAGAAAACGCTGTTCAGTCCATGGATGTCAGGAAACTACATCATTACACAGGCTTCAGAACAATGTTAATATAAGAGACCACTGGCACGTCAACTTCAGCCTCTTTCACACAGCGATTCCGGTAAATACACGGATAATGTGTCCCATGATTTGTTCCGGAGTTGTTTAATTTGGTTCATCCACAGTTGTTTTCCAGGATCTGTGCGTGCTTTACACACAACCCATAAAAACATGTGACGTTTGGATGTGAGATGTAATGCAACGCGTACGATTCACTAAACCTAAACTAACCTGAACAAACTGTGCTTCAGTGCTGATAGTGAGGAGCTGGCTCTGCCCGATCGCCGCTTCATTCCACTTTGCACATATTTTTTTGTCGTGAAGAGTCGCAGGGTGACGTGCATCATCACTACACTGCCTTTATGGTTCTGGCTTTTGTTCACACAGCGCTCGTTCCCGTAATTTTCCAGAATCAGTGCGCATTGTGAAAGGGCCTTTACTGAAGCAACAGTTATGTAGCTTACTGCATTCGGTGTTTGAAAAAGAAAAAACATTAAAGTGCCCCTATTATGCCATGTTAAAGGTAGTTAATATTGTTGTAATAGTCTCTTAAAACAGGTTTACATGTATGCAAGTTCAAAAAACACTTTAGTTTTCTCAAAAATTAGATTTAATTTTACCCCGTTTCTAAATGATTCGTAAACGACTCGTGTGAAGCAGTTCGAAGAATCAGTCTCTCTAAACCCCTCCTTTCCGTGAGCCCTCACTGCTGTGATTGGTCAGATGGTGCAGTCCTTTTGGATTGGTCTACCGCTTCAGCGCAAAACGAAACGCCCATTGGCATAACTGAATGACAGCTGTGGAGACCTGTTAATGCGTAGAAAAGATAGCCTCGATTTTACCCTATCAATTCGAGCCGGAGTCTGACGATGAAACGGTTGAAGTGGCACATAGACAAGAAACTGTTTTGCAAGCACGACTGGAGCAGGACGTTTCTCAGTGGGTGTCATATTATAACTGTGGGAAGTGCTTGCAATTTGCTTTTGTAAGCGAACCGGGCACACCTCTACGTTGTGAACTTCAACACTGTAAAGTACAACCCATAACACTGCGTTAAGCCATCGTTTATCATTATCATTACTTAAACTAATAAGGCAGACAGACAGTCAAGCTGCATCAATCACAATTTTTAGACTACATTGCACTCACAGCTGAACAACAGAACTACAGAAACGCAAGTTAGCCGGTTACCAAGACATGTGCGGGGTTGTTACACACCATAACGTACACAAAGACGTATTTTGAACGATCGCTAGAAAATACAATCATCAATTATTAATCATACTTACAGGTAGAAGTTCAGAGGAGCAAGCCGGTCCAAATAAACTGGGCACTGATCCATTTTTTAAAACCAAGCGTTTGGTGAATCTCGCGTTGTAACGTTACTCCCCAAGATTGGAAAAACAGTCATCAGTAAAATGACGCGAACACAACACAAGATTGGCATTGGACTGCTGAGGTGTTGAAAAAATTAATGTTAACCACTCATTCTTGGTAGTTTCATCTTTCGGAAGGGCATATAAAACAAATTCCCTCGCAGGGCGTCTTCTTGACATGATGTAACGTTAATCCACGTGAAAATGGTAGGCCTACTGTTTGTGGGCGGGCAAGTTGTTCGCGAAATTGAACGTGGGCGGACATTACGCAAATGTGTAGCTCGTGACGTGTGGCCGTTACAGAAAAAAGATTCGAATTGCTGACGACTCGTTTAGGCGAATGTGAGCCGACTCTTTTTTTTGTTAGACAAAAACTTCATTTATAGTGCACTGTCGGCGTCACAACTTTGCAGATAGTTTATGTTCACATACAGCTACATGACACACTACATGAAATATCATATTTGAAAAGGCATAATAGGGGCACTTTAATGATCATTCTGAAATATCCTGTTGAGTATCAGCAAGCTAGCTAGGCTCTCTCTATTGCTCTGAGCTCACTTACAGCATACATGACGTAGTTACCTGTGGTTGGCCTGGCTGTGCGTCACTCAGAAAATAACAGGCCAATCAGAAGAGAGGCTCATGAATATTAATTAGATGGGCCAAAATCGACCTGTTTTTGACAGAGCTCCTAAAAAAGGAGCTGTAAAAATATATTGAGATGGATTTTGGCACTTATACCGCAAATATATATTCTTAAGGACATCAACAACTAAAATAAACCTCCAGAAATGTGTACAATATGGGACCTTTAAAGGATTAGTTTACTCCTGAATTAAAAATTTCTGATTTACTTACCCCCATTTAATCCAAGATTTTCATGTCTTTCTTTCTTTGGTTGAAAAGAAATTAAGGTTTTTAAGGAAAACGTTTCAGGATTTTTCTCCATATAGTGGGCTTCAATGTTCAAAGTTTCAATGCAGCTTCAAAGGGCTTTACACGATCCCAGCTGAGGAATAAGGGTCTTCTTCGGTGAAATGATCAGTCATTTTCTAAAAAAATAAATAAATAAAAAGCTATATACTTTTTAACCACAAATCCTTGTCTTGGACTAGCTTTGCAATGCGCGTCTATGACACGCATAACGTAATCATGTTGGAAAGACTCTTTTTCTCCTTCAAATCTGTCTTTGCACATTTCGCTTTTTGGGTCTGGGTCTGTATTTCTGCCTACATCACCTGTGAACTTTTCAACGTGATTATTTAATGTGTCGTAGATGTAGTGCTAATGCAAGGTGAGCATTTGTGGTTAAAAAGTATAAAAATGTGATTTTTTTTTTGGAAAATGACAGATCGTTTCGCTAGATAAGACTCTTATTCCTCGGTTGGGATTGTGCAGAGCCCTTTAAAGTTGCACTGAAATTGCAGTTTTGACCTTCAACCTGTTGATCCTTATTGAAGTCCACTATATTGAAAAAAACCCTTAAATTCCTCAAAAACATTTTTTTGATTGAAGAAATTACATTGGAGTGAGTCAATTATCAGGAAAATTTTAAATTCTAGCAGTTGTGCAAATAATAAAGTTTTTTTTTTTTTTAGGACTTTCTAACAGACAACCAAATCCCCCGTCTGGTTATAAGCGCAGGTCGCCCGCCTCGGATTGTCAGGTACCAGCTTCTAAAGGGAATCAAACCTCTGATGGTTAACAGAGAGTCACTGTTTCAAATGTGCCAGCCAATCAGCTACAGTCTCGCCAGAAGACTCCTGTATTGCTCCTTTAAATATCCCAGTGCCTTCGGTTGCTGGGATCCTGTTAAGGTTAGGGCAGATATATAACATATTGTCAGTGAATTAAAAAATATAACCCTAAACTAGTCTAAAAATAAAAACAAAGAGACAAAAAACTAAGTTTGCTGTTATGTTCTGTAGTATGCAGAAGGAGATTTGATCCAGCCCCCACAGGGACCTTTCAACGCCACATTTCCTGTCATCTTACACCAATTCATCTACTTTTTTGCATCCAAAGAGACACGCAATACTTTCATCCTCAACCCAATCAAATACCTTCATCAACCAAAGCCCAACCCTTCTCTTCCTATCAAACTGGCTATCATTGGTCCACCCAAAGCAGGCAAAACCACAGGTCAGATTCCATATAAAGTCATTATAAGTGTTTTAAAATGTTATAAAAATATAGAATACCTAAAAAGCAATTGTTTTTGTAGTAGCTAATGGCTCCTTAAAAAAAAAGTTAACTTTCAGAATAAAAATTGTCATCCAAGATGTTGATGTTTTTCTTTCTTCAGTCATAAAGAAAATAAGGTTTTTGAGGAAAAAATTGCAGGATTTTTCTCCATATAGTGGACTTCAATGGTGGCCATTGGGTTGAAGGTCCAAATTCCAGTTTCAATCCAGCTTCAAAGGGCTCTACACAATCTCAGCCGAGGAATAAGGGTCTTATTTAGAGAAATGATATAATAAAATGATATGATAAAAATGTATATACTTTTTAACAACAAATGCTCGTCTTGAACCAGTCCGACCTCACGCATTACGTAATGATATTGGAAAGGTCACTCATGACGTAGGCGGAAGTACCAACCCAGTGTTTACAAAGTGAATGTCCCTTAGATAAGTCTTTTATTCCACAGCTGGGTTCGTGTAGAGCCCTTTGAAGTTGAATTGAAACTGCAATTTGGACCTTCAACCTGTTGGTCACCATTGAAGTCCACTATATGGTGATAAATCCTGGAATGTGTTCCTCAAAAACCTTAATTTCTTAGCGACTGAAGAAAGAAAGATATGAACATCTTGGCTGACATAGTGGTGAGTAAATTATCAGGAAATTTTGATTCTGGAAGTGAACTACTTCTTTAACTGTGTGTACACTCAGTGGCCCGGATGTTTGCGCGTGAGTACGGTCTCGCTCGTCTCTCAATTGGGGATGCGATACGTATGGTGCTCAACAACCAGGCCAAAACTGACTTGGCTAATCAGGTGCAGAAGCATTTGAACCAGGGCCTGACTGTACCTGATGAACTGGCCATCCAGTGCCTGGAAGTGGCAGTAATGAGCCTGGTCTGCAGCACACAAGGGTGAGGACCACAACTATATCCTAATCAAAGAAATGTACTTCTACAAGAAAAATAACCTGAAAGACAGATGAATGTGAGTCTATGTGTGTGTGTCATTATACATGTGTGATCCTCAGGTTTGTGTTGGACGGCTTCCCTGTGACCAAGCATCAAGCTGAATTACTGGAATCATGCAGCATTATTCCTATGCTAGTGATTGAACTGCAACTGGACACAGCGGAAGTGCTGAGGAGAGGCCTGAGGGACAGAGAAAAAAACAACAGGTCAGACCAGCACCTTTATTTATTCATTTTTAGATTTCAATGTCCCTACCGTAAATATATCAAAACTTAATTTTTGATTAGTAATATGCATTGCTAAGAACTTCATTTGGACAACTTTGAAGGAGATTTTCTCAATATTTAGATTTTTTTGCACCCAGATTCCAGATATTCAAATAGTTGCATCTCTGCAAATATTTGTCCTATCATAACAAACCATACATTCCTGGAAAGCTTATTCATTCAAATCTCAAAACGATTACAGCTGGTTTTGTGGTTCAGGGTCACATATTTATATTCATTTTAATTAATGAAAATTAATAAAAACACTGACCTAAACATAATTTAATGTCAATGCTGAAAACTACAACATGACAATTTTTTTACATGGACAGTGTTACAAATGTTGTGGTATTGTGGTCTGGCATATTTTGCATATTAAATGCAAATGTTCAAAATTTGTAAGATTATGTTTGCTCTCTCCAACAGGCCTTACCCAATGCATGACAGCCCCCAGGTTCTCAACATTCGCAACTCTTGCTTCAGGCGGGAAGTTGAAGCTCTCAGGCTACACTTTCATCAGCAGTATCACAACTGGACTCCTGTCAATGCTCACAAGAGCAAATGGTGGGTGTGGGAGCGAGTTTTAGATGAGGTTCGCATTAGCTTGAGACACATTCATGCTTACCTGGAAAGAATTCAAAAAGGTGAGAGCATGCAAATAACGCACAGTTGTCAAACAAGACTCACTAGTAATATACATTATAAAACAGCGTTCTGTTGTTCTCACAGGCCGGGCAGCCTGTATAAACAGACTGTGCATTACCCCACGAGAGCTGCAGTCCCGGCTGGGCGAGTTCAGGCAGTACTGTCCAGTTAGCTTAGCTTTTCATCACCATCTGGTGGACTGCTCACATAATAGCTCACTGGAATTGGCTGCAGAGTTCAAGGGACACTTTTACAAAATGGCCAGCAGGGAGTTTCTAGAGGTAAAGGATCAGATGGTCCACCAGCATGTCCATCTAAACACAGAAACTTTGGCTTAACTCACTCAGATTTCCCTTTATGTGTCTAATAAGAAATTTCTAGAGTCCCCGGAACAGTTTGTGGTTCCAGGTTGCCCATATCCATTACCTCCTCCTCCACTCTTGCCTCAAAAACTCAATGCAGGCCAGGTCAAGAGTAGGTTCCCTCAACAAGTGGAGATGAAGGGTTTTTGCCCTGTCACTTATCTGGATGGTCAGCAGAGGTACAGTAAAGACACTTACGGGAGGAATTACCTAAAATTTTACTGTAGTTTTGCTGACTGTAATCATTAATAAGCTATATTTTTACCTGTAGGTATGAGGCCTTGGTGCGTGGAAACGTGGAGTATGCTGTTGAGTACCGTAATAGGATTTACATCTTTGAGAATGAAAAGAAACAAGAAAAATTTCTCCAGTGAGTAGTCATTTGGCAGGGGGATTTTTGATTGACTGGTACAATTACTTTGCCTTTACAGGAATAAAATAAATTAAAATATAAAACAGATAATTCAAAACAAAACTGTTTTTAGGTCACCGGGGACTTACTGGGACCAGAAACTTCCACATAAGCTACCTCCGTTGGAAGATCCGGTCTTACTAACCTCTTTACCGATCATGGGCTATTTGGAACAAGTAAGAGGGCACTGAAATATTTATTTTCCTATAAATATTGGTCACATAATTGAGTAATCATGTTTTTTTATGTTTAAAGCACAAATTTCACTACCAGTCAAATTTTTTGAACAGTAGGATTTTTTTTTATGTCTTTTAAAGAAGTCTCTTTTGCTCACCAAGCCTGCATTTATTTGATCCAAAGTACAGCAAAAACAGTCAATTTTTAAATATTGTTACTATTTAAAACAACTGCTTTCTATTTGAATGTATTTTAAGATGTAATTTATTCCTGTGATCAAAGCTAAATTTTTAACATAATTACTCCAGTCTTCAGTGTCAAACGATCCACCAGAAATCATTCTAGTATTCTGATTTTATTATAATAATTATTATTGTCAATTTTTAAAACAGTTGAGTACATTTTTCTGGATTCTTTGATGAATAGAAAGATCAGCATTTATTTGAAATAAAAAGCTTTTGTAATATTATACACTATATTTTTCAAAAGCTTGGAGTCAGTATATTTGGGGGGGGGGGGGGGGGTCATAGAAATTAATACCTAGCTTTAGCAAGGATGCTTTAAATTGATCAAAAGTGATGACAAAGACATTAATAATGACATTAAAATGTTGTTCTTCTGAACTTTCTATTTGTCAAAGAAATCTAAATATTCTACTCAGTTGTTTTCATCATAATAATACACGTTTTTTGAGCAATAAAAATATTTCAGAATTGTCCTATTTTTGCTGTACTTTGGATAAAATAAATGCAGGCTTGGTAAGCAGAATCTTAAAAAAAATGTTACTGTTCAAAAACTTGGTAGACTGGTAGTGTATGTTTGAAACATAGTAGTTTTTTTGTGGCAATTTATTTACTATAATAACCACAGTTGAGTTTATTATTATTTTACATGGATTTTTTGGTATGCATGTTTGTTTTTTATTGTAGAGTGTGGCAGTACCCATAATCAAAGCCATGACTGCTGTCGGTCAACTCAAGCCAAAGTTCCCCTTTCTCAGTGTGAGGAGATCTGCAATATTGTACCTGGCCTTTCACCTGAAAGGTGGTCTTTAATGTCTTATTTTAGCTTCTTTTTAGAATAGCTAGAAATGAGAATGGTTTGAAAAAACTAGCCTGTGTATATTTTCATAGTTTGTAAAAGAAATCCATTTATTTACTAGCCCCTTTCACACTTTCACAGTAATACCAGTAAATTGCCATAAAAAATTACCGGAACAACCGGTAAATACAGAAATGCACCGTTCACACAGGAAATGCAACGTTTTGTCTTTTCACCGGTAAAGCGAAATTCACACATCCATTTCAAAATACCGGTAAATTAAGTGACATCCTTACCAGAAATGACCTCTAAACGGCTCCTCCCGTTGTTGTCTTTGTAAACATTGTATTTTTTGCAGCTCCTTTTGGCCCAGAGACATTATATTAGACGACTTCAAACTGAACTACACAGTGTGGAATAAATGCGTCAGAATGTTATGATTGGCCCACTGGATTGGAATTCTTAGTAACGTTGCAAATTTTACCGGTATTTTTGAAAAGATTCTGTTCACACGCGATCTTTTAATGGTATTTTACAGATAAAGACTGTACGTGTGAAAGTGGACTAATGTAGAATATTTTCAAATAAAGTCAAAGTAAACTCTTGTAAACACGTTCCATTCTTCCACCCCGACAGCATTCAACAGCAGGAGCCAAGACTATATTCGTCAGAAGTACAAAAAGAAACTTCAAAAGTTTGAGGAAAGCTGTGAGCTCATCTCCTACCTGAGTACCACCATGAAGACACACAGATCCCCTCACAACCTGCCTGCTGATTTTGCACAGAAGCTGGACAGGTTTCTGGCCCTGGAGAAGTCCACCAAAACAGCCTCGGGTCTGATACAGCTTGGGGGAAGTTAGAACATAGCTTCAAATAATAAAAACCTTGAGTCAGACTCAGCACATGAAAATATTTGATCAGTGTTGGTTGTTGATAACTAAAATTCACACATACATTTTGAGAGGAATTTGTTCATGTGTTCTGTTCAATGGACAATTAGAGATATGAATGAGCCTAATAAATACGTTGAAATTGATTTTTTTTTGTGATGTGTTATTGTATTGAACTTTTGGTGTTGTTTCATTATAAGAAATGAATAATGAATAAATAAAATGATAGAAAAATGAGAGACAGATAGTTAAATGCAATGATAGATAGATAGATAGATAGATAGATAGATAGATAGATAGATAGATAGATAGATAGATAGATAGATAGATAGATGCCATGAGGAAATGTTCAGAGCGGTTCGTCATCGTTGTGCGCCATTAGCCTCGGTTACCCTGACAACGCGACGCTTTAACTTTTCCACAACATGGCATCCACTGTACATTTAGAGATCGTCGGCCTGTTAAACAAACAAAATTTCCAAATAGCCAAAAGCATTGCGGAGGTAAAGTTTTAGAGACTGTCTACTTTTTAACATCTTAACGTGGCTAACTGTATTAAGAAATGTTGACTGCGCACGTTCACAAAAGTTGTAACTTGACATCTGCACTTATAGGGATTGAAAAATAAATTCCCGGAGTCATTCGATAATCCAACGATTCGCCCGCTTCTTGAATGTGACTGGCATGACTATTTATCTAACAAAAAGATGGTAAGGCCACTTATGTACTAATTATACTGCTCGCTTGTTTTCAAAAGTGCCATATTTGTGTTTTTGGTGACTAAATTTAATGCGTGCGTTAACTTCCCAAGGAGCTGAAAGGGGAGGTTTGGCAGTACAGTGGCTGTCTAATGTCTTTCGCAAACGGTCAGCTGCTCGGTGATGAGAGGAAACTGTCCAGCTGGGCAGAGAAAGAGTGGAAGTTTTCTTTCCATCGACCACAGGCGCTTTATAAAGCCCTGGCTGAGG
Organism: Garra rufa; assembly: GCF_049309525.1. Taxonomy (NCBI): domain Eukaryota; kingdom Metazoa; phylum Chordata; class Actinopteri; order Cypriniformes; family Cyprinidae; genus Garra; species Garra rufa. The sequence goes on from NC_133373.1 coordinate 30,044,188, forward strand.
AGTATTATACCAGCAACCTGCGAAACACAGGGGTAAAATAAACACAACGAGGCATAAATGTTGAAACACTGAATTAAGAAACATAAGGTTACTTCATATTTATGCGACTACGACTATTTAAAATTTAACATGATACCTACAAGTCGTGCAACCTCCGCTCTATCTTTCCCACAGCATATTTTTGTTTATATGGATATTGAAAGCGGTGGAGAGGCATTTGGCAGACTGTTGTTTGAGGTAAATAGATCTTCTGCCTCTTGATTAGTTTGCACTTACGTCACAATTCGGTCAGTTACCCGGATGCGCGGCCATATATGAGATACTTGGATGTAAACAACCGTATGGATATTATGGTTAATGTACTACTGAATACGGTGTTCTGCTAATTCTATGCTGTCTAAACCACATAAAAAAAATCTGTCTTAATAAACAGGAAAGGGCCTAATATTTTGACTAACTAAAGTTAATAAGTGGTAAAGATACATACGATTAAGATATTAGCCTAAAATTTCACCTACCTGACTGGAAAAGACAAGAAAAAATACGAATGTTGTCAAGATTCCTGGTTGAGTTTGGCCAACAGACAATATTTTTTTTCCGGTCAGACCAATTAGTACAGGCCAAAACATGACAATAATTGATCATTTTTAGCAGGAATAATCAGCAAAATATTAAAGTTTTGTTCAGTTCAGTGCTATTGTTTACGTTCAGTGCCGCCAATATGGCCGATTGATGACGTGTCGTGCAAACACTCTATTGACAACTAACTTGAGTTGTTGTGGAAATGTGTTTCCATGTCCTTCTACACTCTCAAAGTGTTTTAAATGTGACCTATCAGCTTTTCTCAGACTTGTGTCCAAAGACTTGTGGGAACTTTAAAGCCCTGTGCACTGGAGAGGCAGGTTTGTCCAAGAGTAACCTTGAGTTAAGCTATAAGGGCTCAATTTTCCACAGAGTTGTGCCAAATGGTTGGCTGCAGGGTGGAGGTAAGAAGCTGTATCACATGCATACACACACAAAATATCAACTGTGTGATTGTATAAAATTCATTGTTTATATGGTTTTGATTACAGATATTTCACCTGAAAAGAAAGGCATTGGGGGAGAGTCTATCTATGGCCCAACATTTGAGGGTACAGAGTTTGTGTCACGTAAATGTGTTTGTAACAATCATACTTTGGTACTTAAAGTCTTAACATAAAGGCTTTGAAGTGTGTGATACATAGTGATTCACATATAAAAAGCACTAATCAGTTCTCTCTGACAGATGAGAATTTTGTCGTATCCCACAACAAGCGTGGCATCCTGGGAATGGCTAACCAAGGCGCTCATAGCAATGGCTCTCAGTTCTACATTACACTACAGTCGGCCTCCTGGATGGACCACAAATATGTGGCTTTTGGGTAATCACTTTAATAGATTGCATACTGTATGTAAGCAAAAATACTCAAGTTACAAGTGCTTGTCTTGATATTTGGCTTAATGCAAACATTTTCTGAAAGATAAATGCCTAATTAAGATCTTTGCTGTTTAACACTCGTACAAAATTCAATGACACAGCTTTTTCTCTCTCTCCCAGACAACTTGTTGAAGGCACAGAGGTTCTAAAGAGACTAGAGGCAGTGCCCACCTACAACGAAAGGCCAAAACAAGACTGCAAAATAGCAGCATGTGGAGTACTTGAGCCCTGAGTAATCACATACGGCCTATAGATCAAGAAAAGCAACACAAGAAGCATTTTTAATAACCATTTTTAATATATGCAGACATAGTTTTTAATTTTCTATGTGAATAAAGCCATTAAAAACCGTTAAAATATACAAATTCAAATTCAGTTATTTATTTCTGTGGTGGCCATGGCAAATGGATTTCAGCATCTGGTTTTGGTGGATATGGTGACCCTGCTATATGTCTGTAGCTGTTTATACAAAATTATTAGAACACTAGTATTTTCACTTGTGCAGTTTTTTTAGGTAGCTTTGCAGGTAGGTTTTTTAAAGCATCTTGGAGACGTTGCAAACGCCTTTTGTTCCTCAGACAGTTTTTTGCACTCTCCCCCTTGATTATCACTTTTGTCTGTCTATAGTACAACAAATGTTTTTTCTCAGTCTGACCAATTAGTACAGCCCAAAACATGACAATAATTGACCATTTTATTCAGCAAAATATGCAAGTTTTGTTCGGTTCAGTGGCAGTGTTTACATTTAGTGCCACCAATATGGCCGATTGATGACGCATCGTGAAAACAGTCTATAAGTGGGCTGTGGATCACCCCTGACAAAATGAGGATGAGATTATTGTAAAATACAATTTCATAAAAGGAAATTGTTCACAGAACCACACAATATGTTATCCGTTCAAATGCTGCTTTAATGAAATACAAACCATTTACTTTTTTTTTAATTTTAGGCCCAGTTTCACAATAGCTCTCAGGTTAAGCCAGGATTAGGCCATAGTTCAATAAGGATCCATTTAAGTAGCTTTTATAAACATCCTTTAGATAAAAACCACAACTGCTGTGCATCTTGAGACAAAACAATGAAAGTGACATATTTTAAGACCAGTCAGCGCAAGTTTCATTCAGTTAAAACAGCCCAGACATCCATTTTAGTCTGGGACGGCTGGTCTATAAAACCAGGTTAAAGTTTTAATACAGGTGAAAAAACCAGCTAAAACCAGCTTAGGCTGGTTGGCCGGTTTTAGCTATTCAACCAGCCTGGTTTTAGCTGGTCATAGCTGGTCGGCAGGCTGGTTTTAGAGGGGTTTTTGCCACTTTTCCAGGCTGGTCTTAGCTGGTCAAGCTGGAAAACCACCAGCTAAAACCAGCCTGACCAGCCTGGCCAGGCTGGGAGACCAGCTAAAACCAGCCACTTCCAGCTTAAACCAGCTAATACCATCCAACCAGCCTAGGCTGGTTTTAGCTGTTTTTTTTTCAGCAGGGGGACGGGCAACTTCGGTCCTGTGACTCCTGTCCTACAGAGGTTAGCTTCAACAATCAAATTTACCCGAACAAGCTAATCAATGTCTTCCAGAGATCACTAGAAATGTATTATTTGATAAGGAGCTAAACTTGCCCTCCACGACCTAACTTGCCCATCCCTGTATTAATATAATGTTTTTTAATTATTTATTTATAGCACATCATTTTACTGAAATAAATATATTTAAATCAAAACTGGTCCAGTAACCTAGCCTTTTGTAGCCTTTAATGATCCTTGCTAAATATTGAATGTGTTTGAGTAAGCAAACGCATTCACACCGCTGAGCTGAAGGTGTCACCTCGAGCATGTGTTTAATGAGGACGGACAGCCGAGCAGACCTGACCAGGACTCACCATGACCACACCGTTTTCTCCTCCGCTCTACATGCAGCGATATCAGTTCGTTATCGATTACGTGAAAACCTACAGACCTAAAAAGGTAAGTAACCGTGAGAATGGCGTTTTAAAGTGAAGTCGCGATGGCAGTAGAAGCTACGCGCGAACTAGCGTGCTAATCAATATTTGGATTTGATGTTTCCGCAGGTCATCGATTTCGGATGCGCAGAATGTTGCTTGCTAAAAAAGCTAAAGTTTCATCGCAACGGTATACAGTTACTAGTGGGAGTTGATATCAACAGCGTCGTCCTCCTGAAGAGAATGTAAGTTTGGTCTCTTACCTGAAAACTTCCGATTGTTGCGTAACAAGGGTAGCAAGGGGCTTCCACGTACATCAGTTCATCCATTTTGTGTGATTGATTTTTTTTTTTTTTTTTTTTGCCAGGCATACATTGGCTCCACTTGTAAGTGATTATCTACAGCCAAGTGATGGGCCTTTGACCATTGAATTGTACCAAGGTTCTGTCACAGAGAGGGAGCCCTGCACCAGAGGATTTGATCTTGTCACATGTGTGGAGTTGTAAGTGTGCCACATCTTTGGTTTTTCAGCCAAATAAACTAAAAGGTATTTCAAATTGTACGTTCTACTGGACCTTTGTTAATGTAAACATCTCTTACTCCTATTAGAATCGAACATCTGGAGCTTGTGGAGGTGGAGAGATTTACAGAGGTGGTGTTTGGGTATATGGCACCAGGCGCTGTCATCGTCAGCACACCCAATGCAGAGTTCAATCCACTGCTGCCGGGCCTGAGAGGCTTCAGAAACTATGACCATAAGTTTGAATGGACCAGAGCAGAGTTTCAGACTTGGTAAGTGTATGTTTAATATGGGCCATTGCACAGAATTGGTCCAAAGTCTTGAAAAAAATGTGATCAATGTGAAAAAAGATGATCATACTGATTTGAAAGTTAGGGATTCATTAGTTTGATTATACATTGAACCAGAAACAATCATAACATCTTAGATGATAATTCAGTATACTTTATTTTTAAAGATTTATTTTTTTGGCATTTTTGCCTTTATTATGATAGGACAGATCAGACATGACAGGAAGCAAAGTATGAGAGAGATTCGGGGGCGGAATCAGGAAAGGTCCTCAAGTCGGGATTCGAACACGGGGCGCTGTATGTCGGCGCGCTGCCCACAAGGTTATCGGCACCGACTAGTATACTTTATTTTTGACAAAACATCCCATGTTTCAATAGTGACAGCACATTTTCGGTAGTGAAGTAATGTTTTGGTAATGATCACATTACAGAATTTTAACCCACATACTAACACACTACTAAAACATACTAAAATACAAAAAAATGGCATAACTGTACTAAAATAGTTTATTTCCCCCAAATAAAGGATTATGTGTTTCCTTTTGTCAATACCGAAACAATGATGACATGTTTTGGTCATGACAATTTTATGGGATAACAGAGATGTCACTACTGAAATGCCACCAAATGTTTAGTATTGAAAATTTTACGGGATAACACTCCAAACAAAAAAAGATATCATTACCGAAATGCCACCAAATGTTTAGTATTAAAAATTTTATGGGATAACACCCCAAAAAACAAAGATGCCACTACTGAAACGCCACCAAATGTTTTGGTACTGTTTCATTAGTGACAATTTTATGGGATAACACCCCCAAAAACTAAGGTGTCACTACTGAAATGCCACCAAATGTTTCATTACTGTTTTGTTAGTGATCGTTTTATTGGATAACACCCCAAAAAAGATGTGACTACCGAAATGCCACTAAATGTTTTGGTATTGACAATTTTATGGGATAACACCCTAAAAAACAAAGATATCACTACCGAAATGCCACTAAATGTTTCAGTAATGACGATTTTATGGGATAACACCCTAAAAAACAAAGATATCGCTACCGAAATGCCACTAAATGTTTCAGTAGTGACGATTTTATGGGATAACACCCTAAAAAACAAAGATATCACTACCGAAATGCCACTAAATGTTTCAGTAGTGACGATTTTATGGCATAACACCCTAAAAAACAAAGATATCACTACCGAAATGCCACTAAATGTTTCAGTAGTGACGATTTTATGGGATAACACCTTAAAAAAAACAAAGATATCACTACCGAAATGCCACTAAATGTTTCAGTAGTGACAATTTTATGGGATAACACCCTAAAAAACAAAGATATCACTACCGAAATGCCACTAAATGTTTCAGTAGTGACGATTTTATGGGATAACACCATAGACTGTAAAAAATATGGACGTAGTATCCGTGACGTCACCCGTAGGATTCTGAAGCGCTAATTTGAAGCTCGTAGTGGGCGGGATTCGGCCGCGCCATCTTGGAATCGCGTCATCGCGCGTCACTCCCGGATAATCAAAAATGGGCAAAAAGGCGGGATGTGGGTGGAGCTGGTTGCTGAAACCACGCCCGCCTAGAGCGACAGTGGTGACAGCAGCGGCAATCCCCCTGTCACTCAAGTGGCCACGCCCTTAATTATGCTGAACTTTAAGGCTTAATATAACTTAAGCCGATGAGTTATAAAAAAATTCACCCCCCTCACAGTTGACATGAAGGGCAAAACTAGCTATATAGACCAAAACCATTTTTTGAACCAGGCTGTAAACATACTTTTTTCTGCTGTAAAGTTGGGCATTTTAACATGGAGTGTCAATGGGATTGACTCCCTTTTGCAGCCAGCCTCAAGCGGCCAGTCGATGAATTGCAGTTTCAGTCACTTCCGTGTTGGTTTCACGAGGGAGACCGGAAGGTTGCCCCTTGGATAACACCCAAAAAAAGATGTGACTACCGAAACGCCACCAGATGTTTTAGTAACAACAACTTTATGGGATAACACCCCAAAAAACAAAGATGTCAATACCAAAATGCCACCAAATGTTTCAGTGGTGACGATTTTATGGGATAACACCCTAAAAAACAAAGATATCACTACCGAAATGCCACCAAATATTTCAGTGGTGACGATTTTATGGGATAACACCCTAAAACAACAAAAATATCACTACCGAAATGCCACTAAATGTTTCAGTGGTGACGATTTTATGGGATAACACCCTAAAAAAACAAAGATATCACTACCGAAATGCCACTAAATGTTTCAGTGGTGACGATTTTATGGGATAACACCCTAAAAAAACAAAGATATCACTACCGAAATGCCACTAAATGTTTCAGTGGTGACGATTTTATGGGATAACACCCCAAAAAACAAAGATATCACTACCGAAATGCCACTAAATGTTTCAGTGGTGACGATTTTATGGGATAACACCCCAAAAAACAAAGATATCACTACCGAAATGCCACTAAATGTTTCAGTAGTGACGATTTTATGGGATAACACCCTAAAAAAACAAAGATATCACTACCGAAATGCCACTAAATGTTTCAGTAGTGACGATTTTATGGGATAACACCCTAAAAAACAAAGATATCACTACCGAAATGCCACTAAATGTTTCAGTAGTGACGATTTTATGGGATAACACCCTAAAAAAACAAAGATATCACTACCGAAATGCCACTAAATGTTTCAGTAATGACGATTTTATGGGATAACACCCTAAAAAAACAAAGATATCACTACCGAAATGCCACTAAATGTTTCAGTAGTGACGATTTTATGAGATAACACCCAAAAAAAGATGTGACTACCGAAACGCCACCAGATGTTTTAGTAACAACAATTTTATGGGATAACACCCCAAAAAACAAAGATGTCAATACCAAAATGCCACCAAATGTTTTGGTAGGGACAATATTATGGGATAACACCTAAAAAAAAACAGAGATGTCACTATCGAAACCGTCACTAATGAAACATTTAGTGGCATTTCGGTAGTGACATCTTTGGGGTTTTTATTTAGGTGTTTTCCCATAATATTGTCCCTACCAAAACTTTTGAACCTAGCTCAAAGATGCTAGTCAGCTCATGGTTAGCTAGCACAGTGGTACACATATAAAAGCTAAATGTTATTGAATAATTCCCAAAAAAGTGTGCTTAATTGCAGAAAAAAGTTGTTCCTGACGTTCCACAGATTTTACCTCAAAATGATGGGATCTATTTACTCACACTTTGCAGTTGTGGAAAAAATACAACAAATATTTTAATATAATTTTCATAAGTTGAAATTTAGAGGTTAGGGTTCGGGACAGCCACCTCCCAATTGAAAGTGCCTATTAAATGATGATTATAAATATTACTGATATTTTAAATATTATTGTGGGTTTCAGTAGGTAATAGATTAAGCTTAGGAAACATCTAAGATTTGAATACTTAAATGCTTTTTAAATGTGTTTTTTGGTTGTGGGACAGCAGTTTGCACCAATTCTGTAGAATATCTAGTGCAAGCACTTTCCAGTGCTGATTTAGGATCAGATGTGTCCATGTCTAACATGATTAACAGTTTCTCTGGCTAAAAGATGTTCCAAATTTCTCGCCCTCACAGGGCTAACCGTGTCTGTCAAGAACATGGTTATTCTGTGTACTTCACCGGAGTTGGAGAAGCTGTTGGCCACTGGAGAGATGTGGGATTCTGCACCCAAATTGCAGTGTTCCAGAGGATAAATCAGCCCATGAGCAATGCCGAACGCTTAGAGCCCTCAGTGTACAAACTGGTGAGAAACAATTTTTCTTATGAGATGTTACATATGTAATTTAAAGGAGTCATATTGTACTTTCGAAATACTTAGCGCTTGTACCAAAGCAGTAACAATTTAGTTTAGCAGTGCTGTAATGTGCAGAGCAGCCATGGACAGCACAAGGTTAAAAAAAGGATTAAAAAAAGATTAAATTGACATGACTCTTAAAGGGACAGTTCACCCAAAAATGAAAATTCTGTCACTAATTACTCACCCTCATGTCATTCCAAACCCGCAAGACCTTTGAAGACTATGGACTATTTTAACGATGTCCTTACTACCTTTTTGGCCCTTGAACTTGGTAGTTGCGTTGCTGTCTATGCAGGGTCAGAAGCACTTGGATTTCTTCAAAAATATCTTGAATTGTGTCCTAAAGATGAATGAAGGTCTTATGGGTTTGGAATGACATGAGGGTGAGTAATTAATGACAGGATTTTCATTCTGGGTGAACTGTTCCTTTAATGACAGTGACGCAGAAGTATACACAGATCTTTTCTTCCTTATTTTTTGGTTTGAAAACTGCTGATATTTGCACTCATCTCTTATCTGTATTTGCTGTTTCATATTTAGGTCTACAGAGTGGTATATCCCAGTTTGTGTGACAACAACATCTACCAGAGAACCTTAGTCAGCGAGGTCCTATATGAAGCACAACACCTGAGACAGGAATGGCTCAGGAGAATGAACATGGACTGCAACAATAATGCACACTTCTTTGCTCCTCCGTTGATGGAAGTATTCCATCATGGGGTCCAAGCTGATGCACGTGACTGGCAGCCGGTTTACCAGCAGGGCAGCACCATTTGCGTTCCTTTGGCACGTGTGTGGTCCAGTCCCAGAGTGAGAGCGCTGTGTGGGAGTGTGCAGCGTCTTAGGGAGGAACTGGTGGTGGACGCGCGGGTGAGGATGAGCGCTGATGGAACGGTGCTAAACCTGCCTGTCTACGATGATGTTGAGGAAGAGCCGGAGGAAGAAAAAGACGAAGAGGAGGATGTGAAAACAGTGTCAGGTATCGGAAACAACATGGAGGAGGACTGGGATAGGGAGCTTGAGAGTTGCGGAAATGCATAACTAGTCCGAAAGCTCTGTAAACAGAATAACAGAAAGCAACTTAACTGCACTTAAGATGTTTGTTCTTTTGATCGTATGTTTAGGATTATCAAATAGCCAAATCTGTGATCGATTGAGAACACATTAAACATTAAAAATGCAAATATGTGACGCCGCCTTTAAAATGTGGTTTTATTTAACAGTGCATGGTACATACCTTACCAGCATCATAACAGAACACATGGCATGGAAGCCACTATTGGTCAAAAGTTCGAACACAACATTGCGAGACAGTCAAAAAAAGCAATGTCACCTTTAAACATCAGACACAGTACAATTACAAGGACCAAAAACTTCACAGAAGAGATAAAGCCACCATGTTTTTACAACATGTAAAGTACCAGGACCTACTTACAGGTAATGTAAGAGTAATTAAAGGGATAGTTTAGCCAAAAGTGAAAATTCGTCATTAATTACTCGCCCTCATGTTGTTTCAAACCCACAAGACCTTTGTTCATCTTCGAAACACAAATTAAGATATTTTTGATTTTTTTTTTCTCAGTACCCCACTTGAACCTCGACTGTGGTAGGAACCTTGTTGTATATTGAGGGTCATCAAAGCAAATATCTTAATTTGTGTTCCAAAGATGAACAAAGGTCTAACGGGTTTGCAACCACATGAGGGTGAATAAATGATGACAGAATTTTCATTTTTGGATGAACTCTACCTTTAAGGAAGAAACACGGAAGGGAAAAGTGAATCTTGACACAATTTCAGTATCACTAAATACATAACGAATACATAAAAATAGACTTTCATTTTGGCAGTAGATCAATTAAAAAACTAAAAATCAAGTTTAAAGTAACTCACTCGTATTAAGTGAGTGTCTGATGAAATATAATGAAGCTGAAATATCGCAGATAACGTCTAAGTATACTGGTATTTGCAAACATTTGCTACAGAGGCCTTAAAGAGACACGGTGATGAAAAACAATGAGACGGGAGGAAAACGTATATATATATTTTTGCATTTTCTCGTAAAAGATCTCTTTGAGAAACATTGTGATTTCTCACAAAATGTTTGCATTCACTCGCAAACTTTTAATTTATTTTCATGTCAGCGTTAACATTTCTTGGGTGAACGCAAAGGTTCTACGAGTGAACAAAGCTTCTCTAAGCAATTAAAGGGTTAGTTCACCCAAAAATGAAAATTAGCCCATTATTAACTCACCCTCAAGGCATCCTAGGTGCATGTGACTTCTTTCTTTCAGTCAAATGCAATCTGAGCTATATTAAAAATTGATCTGGCTCCTCCAAGCTTTATAATAGGCGGGTGTTTCTCTTCAGTAGTCCAAAGCAAGTCCAATAAAGTGCATCCATCCATAATAAAAAGTGAAAAATATCCAGATTTCAAACTTAAAGTCCCCCTGAAATCAAAATTAAAGTTTTCTGGCTTTTAGTATGAATATATTAGCCTTAAGGTTATCTATAAGCTAGTGTGCTGCAAAACAAAGACAAAATTTGCATTTACAAGAAATGGGCATTCAAAACTTACAGTCTCGTCACTTCCGCCTATATGGATCAAGGATTTGGATGATATCACCGTGCACTTCAGTTTCTCATCAAACGTTCTGTCCAATCAAATGCTCTCTGAGTCCCTTGTGTCCCGCCCCCTACACAAAGACGCGGAGGAGATCATAAGCGCTCATATGTGGGTCGGCATGTATTAAACTACACAGCCTCAGCATGATAATAATCTCTATTTCGTTTTAGCAAGTTTCATATTGAATCTGTGCGGTAATTTATTAGTCTGGGGCTGTCATAAGCTTACAAATGCGGCTTTACCGAGCTCAACGGCTCTTGCGAGCAGATATAAATGGAACGCTATTGGCTATTCAAAATTAGTGGGCGGGGCTGGGCGATATGTTTTTGTTTCGGTTAAAAGTACGTCACAACATAGAATAACTCTGCGTGTTTCAAGGCACTTCAGTGGACCTTTAAAAATCACTTTAATCTACCTTGCGCTCACAGTTGTTCATGGAAGCCACTCTGGGCAGATGATGTAGGGTGTATGAGTAGCTCATGCGCCTGCAAGTCTTATGAAAACCAATGTTTTGGCGCTTTTCCACTACACAGTACCGCCTCGCCTCGACTCGACTCGACTCGGCTCTGTTTGGTTTTCCACTGTGTAAAAGTTGTACCTGTACCGGCTTCCAGGTACTTTTTTTCGTACCACCTCCGGCGAGGTTCCAAGCGAGCTGAGGCGAGCTAAGGCGATACTAAAATGTGACGTGAAAACACAGCAGACTGCTGATTGGTCAGAGAGAATCGTCACTATTCACTGTGTCATCATTGCACGCGCCAGCAATAGTATCCAGAATAACCCCGCCATTTTTAAAAAGTTTGGCCAGAGATTGCGTGACATATCCAATCCATTACATATTATGGCAACTCGGAAGAATACGCCGTGGTCAAACGAGGAGGTGCAGACAGCGGGTGTGTGTCGCGTAGAAGATTACATCACGGCAGTTTCTTGCAGCGTCGCTATGACAACCAGGTACTATTGTGGAGGTACAGGTACAACTTTTACACAGTGGAAAACCAAACAGAGCCGAGTCGAGGCGAGCCGAATCGAGCTGGTACTGTGTAGTGGAAAAGCGCCATTTGTTGTATTTATAAAGCTTGGAGAAGTCAGAACTATTTTTAATTGAACTCTGATTGCATTCGTCTGAAAGAAAAAAAAGTCATACACACCTAAGATGCCTTGAAGGTGAGTAAATAATGGGCTAACTTTCATTTTTGGGTGAAATAAAAACTTTAAAAACATTTGAGAATGCAAAAGCACTGATATATAATTTTTCCTCTTATCTCATTTTTAGACACACCACCATGTCTTTTTAAGGGCTCAGTACATTCGCAGTGTGGTGCTTTAAGATTTGTGCAGTAATTGCAAAAGACAAAATAATAAACCTGAGACGTGTGGCCGAGTTGAATCCAAGCTTCCCGTCAGTGTTTTTTTTTTTTTTTTTTTTAGTGTTTGCATCTCAACGGATATGGATCAACTTGATGGAAATAGCAAAGACAACACAGAATGCTTTTGACACATTGAGTAGGTGTGACACCCATGCATTTCTACACTATAACTCTAGACAGTTATGATAATCAAGTGCTACAACCAGATTGTACACACTTGCTCAACTGCGAATCCTCACACGCTCTTAAATCGCAGAGGCAAGTGAGTTTATATTAATAAAACAGTGAATGGCTTCTGAGAAGATATGGGCATAGGGTCACATAAAACTAGAGAAGCACTAATGTATACTACCTGTCAAAAGTTTTTGAACAGTGAGATTCTTAATGTTTTTTGAAAGAGTCTCTTCTGCACACCAAGCAGTAATATTGTGAAATATTTTCACTATTTAAAATAACAGCTTTCTATTTGAATATATTTTAAAATGTAATTTATTCCTGCGATCAAAGATACATTTTTAGTATCAATACTCCAGTCTTTAGTGTCACATGATCCTTCAGAAAATCATTCTAATATGTGGATTTGCTGTTATTATCAATATTTTAAACAGTTGAGTACATTTTTTAGGATTCTCTGATGAATAGAATAGAAAGATCCAAAGATTATTTAGCAAGGAGGCTTTAAATTGATCAAAAGTGATGATAAAGACATTTATAATGTTACAAAAGATTTCTATTTTAGATAAATGCTGCTCTTCTGAACTTTTATTCATCAAAGAAACCAGAAAAAGTTCTACTCAGCTGTTTTCAACCTTATAATAATGTTTTTTGAGCAGCAAATCAGAATATTAGAATGATTTCTGAAGGATCATGTGACTGGAGTAATTATGCTAAAATTCAGCTTTGAAATCAAAGGAATAAATTATATTTTAAAATATATTCAAATAAAAAATAGTATTTTAAATAGTAAAAATATTTCAAAATTTTACTGTCAAATAAAAACACAAGAGCACAAGAGACTTTGATTAGAAAAACATAAAAAATTTACTGTTCAAAAACTTTTGACTGGTAGTGTATGATTCTGATATGCCCTAGAGCAGATTTTACAGACAGAGATACCATGAAAATAGTCATTAAAATACCTTCATTTTAGTGATATACATCAAGTAACTACAAAAACATGGATAAAAAGTTTTTGTAGTGTTATAGAGAGAATAAAGAAGAGCTACACGCCGCTCGAGAGCCTTGTGCTAAACGTTTCAAGCATTGCTGAAATAGTTAAATGCTTCGTTCTGTGCTGCCATGTTACTAATTGTAGCTTGAGAAGAGCTTGGCTCATTTTGTCCTTGCAAGAAAGTCAATAAAGTCGTATGATGCCAGAGACGTACTTAGATATTCACCTGCTCAGATTTTACGTAGCTAATGTGCCTATATATGACTGCAAAATCACTTTGCAGTTCTCGAGCTGAAAGTTGTTTTTGACGATTAATAAACATGAAATACACATTTTACGTGTATGAGTTAACTTGATCAACAGCTCAGCTTCAAAACTCCCTACAATGTTGGAGATACATAGAAAGCCCATGTAAAGTCCTTCAATTCAAAGTGCTATTCAAATGAAGTCTGAAAACAGCTCCATCTGTCAAAACGCATCTCACGACTTCTCACACGCACAAAGTGAGACGCTGCGGGTGGGTGAGGACGGTTTGATTTCCATTCGTACAGTTATGAGATGACAAACAAATTGTAAAGCGGTCACCTTCATCTGCAGACAGAGTATACACCTCATACATGGTGTAAAAGATGTATACAATCCATCAAAAGTTAACTGACAGACTCCTAAAATGGCTCACAAACATGTAAACATGGCTAAAAATGCACAGAGATCTTTCTAACTAAAACAACAATATGAAATATACATATTTTTAAATCAGCAAGATTTAAAAAAGCTCTTTGATTTTCAATTTGGACGTATTAGGAGACAAACTTTACCTCACAGTGAAACACAGACACCTATAATGGCAGCCTCATGTTGAGGAGCTGTCAGTTCTTTATGTAGCCAGCAGAGGACACCATTTCATCGAAAGGATGAAACGGGTTTGTGACAAACACTCCTAATGTGAGAGGAGACGAACATGCCCGAATCTCTTCGTCCTTTTCTCCTCCCACGAAACAGACTTTGGTTTTTGACACTTCTCCTTCTGGCATCTCCCAACCCTAGCGTTTGATCACCACCTGTTCGTAGGCACCAGCTCCAACCCTGGAAAGAGAAGTCAGCTTTTACATATAACCTGGTAAATGCAGCGATTTACATTTTTATAGAGCGTGGGGGAATACCACTGCTTGCTGGCTGAGTTTGCTCTGTTATTTAAAGAGACAGTAACAAGAAAATTTAGCCTTTCCATGCATAACCTAAGTTTTGGCAGAACATCCAAACTGCTCTTTTTTCATATAATGAAAGTGAATGGAGACTGTAGATGCCAAGCTCCAGAAATGACCATGAACGTAGTCATGCCTTCACCATACATGTTATTGTATGGCTTTACAACACTTAATATAGCACACAAATACAGTGCCTTGCGAAAGTATTCATACCCCTTCATTTTTTTTCACATTTTGTTATGTGGCTGCCTTTTTTCCCCCACATCAATCTACACTCCATACACCATAATGGAAAAGCAAAAAAACAAGTTAACATCTTTGCAAATGTATTAAAAATAAAAAACTTAAATGATTCCACTGCATAAGTATTCATAGTCTTATCTGGGACACTTGAAATTTAGCTCAGGAGCATTCATATTGCTTGTAGATGTTACTACACTTCGAGTGGAGTTAACCTGTGGCAAATTTATTTGAATGGTTATGATTTGAAAAGGCACACACGTCCTAATATAAGGTCTAACAGCTGAAAAAAACAGAGCTCTGAGGTAAAAAGAACTGCCTGTAGAGCTCAGAGACAGGATTGCGTAAAGCTACACATCTGGAAAAGTGTTCAAAAAAAATTCTACTGCATTGAAGGTTCACAGAAGCATGTAGTCTCTATTACCCTAAGTTTGAAACAACCAAGACTCTTCCTAGAGCTGGTCTCCTGGCCAAACTGAGCAATTAATGGAGAAGGGTTTGGTTATACTGGTGACCAAGGAGCTGATGGTCACTCTAGTTGAGCTCCATGATCATATGTGGAGAAAGGAGAAACCTACAGTTCCAACAGGACAATGTCCCTAAGCTCACAGCAAGAGTGGCTTATAGACAACTCTGTGAATGTCCTTGAGTGGGCCAGCCAGAGACTGGGCTTTAACCAGAAATATTTCTGGAGGAACCTGAAAATGTGCATTTGCCCCGATCCAACCTGACAGAGCTTGAGAGGTGAAGAAGTGAGGGAATGAATGGCAGATAATTGCCAAATGCTGATGTGCAAAGCTTGTCGCACCATACCAAAAAGTTCTGAGGCTGTAAAGGTGCTTTAGCTAAGTACTGCGTTAAGGGTATGAATACTTATGCAATGTACTTATTTCAGTTTTTTATTTTTATTAAATTTATGAAGTTGTGACAATTCTGTTTTTGCTTTGTCATTATGGTGTATGAATTGTAGAGTGATGTGGGGAAAAAAAGTAATTTAAAGCAGTTTAACATATGGCAGCAACAAAACGTGAAAAAAATGAAGTGGTAAGAATACTTTTGCAAAGGCATGGTACATTTACAGTGCCTTTTGGTAATATTTTATGCTTAACAGAATCAGTCCCCCATTCACTTTCATTATGTGGAAAAGAGCAGCTTGGATGTTCTGCTAGACATCTCCTTTTGTGTTCCAAGGAACAAAGAAAGTCATGGGTTTGGAATGAGATTTTAGTGAGTAAATGATGACAGGATTTTCATTTTTGGCTGAAATATTCTTCCAAACTCACCTGGCAGGAAGGTGATGGCTACCTAGTGCTGTGCTCCCACCAGGACCCACAAACAAGCGTAGACCTTCCTCTGAAACAAACACACACACACACAGAGACTTGAAATAGATATCGCCTCCATTCTGCATGCACAAAGTCACGACTCTTCTCTAGGGACACAAAAACCAAATTGGTCTATTTCTAATGAGAACCTGTCGCCAGGTCATCTAAAAATAATACGAAAACTAATAGGACACAGACATAGAGACGTGCTCTGGCACAGAGACACTTCAATACCCCTACTGAGCAGCAGCAGCTACCTGTAAACATTGCTACCCATTAAACGTTGTTTCTAGCTCTGTTTTATATTTGTTTGCTTTTGTTGTCTGCACTGATATTGATCCATCACAAGCAAATTAGGTGCCCAGGATGCAATTTAAATGGCAACAAAATTCATTGTTAGTAATCAGAATAAAATGTATGAATAATTATTTGAAAGAGAACAATCAAAAATTAAGACACTGCAAATGATGTATACAAATAGTAGTAGAGTATAAAACAATTGATTTATAGCAGTCAGAATGAAAAAAAGATGGAATTTATAAGATATTATTGGAAATATACTGACAAAAATATAAAATATTTATTTAGTAATCAGTTCAGTAATAAGAGAATAAACTTCAATCCCATAAAGCAATTGATGTAATACAAAATGGTCAAACTATATCAATCTATAGCCATTTACTATGAGGATAAAATGCAATATAATTGATGTTTATTGCAAAATAGACAAAACCATAACATAAGATGTTTGAGAATGTAAAAAAAGACTAAGTTGATTACATAATTTGCAGTTCTTCATGACAGCTCACTGCTTAAGCTTTTTGGTGCAGTTCTCATTTCTATGGTAACAGTGACTCTGATTAGAGGATTCAAAGTGTTGCCTGCTTCATCTACTTCTTCACTGGAAATTTGGGCATTTTATGTGATTTAAAAAAAAAAAAAAAGTTAAAATCACAGTAATAAAAGGTGCTTAACATTCATAAATTGGTGATCATTAAACTAAATATTATATATGGTATTATATATAATATTATATAGCAGTTTTATCTTTTATTTATATTATATACAGTTGAAGTCAAAAGCTTACATAAACCTTGCAGAATCTGAAAAAATGTTAATTATTTTACCAAAATAAGAGGGATCATGATGTTATTTTTTATTTAGTACTGACCTGAATAAGATATTTCACATAAAAGATGTTTACATATAGTTCACAAGAGAAAATAATAGTTAAATTTATAAAAATGATCCCGTTCAAAAGTTTACATACACTTGATTCTTAATACTGTGTTGTTACCTGATTGATCCACAGCTGTTTTTGTTCATGAGTCCCTTGTTTTTCCTGAACAGTTAAACTGCCCTCTGTTCTTAAAAAAAATCCTATAGGTCCTACAAATTCTGTGGGTTTTCAGCATTTTTGTGTATTTGAACCCTTTCCAACAATGACTGTATGATTTTGAGTTCCATCAACTGTTACAGAAGGTTCAAACGCTCACTGATGCTTCAGAAGGAAACACAATGCATTAAGAGCCGGGGGTGTAAACTTTTGAACAGAATGAAGATTTGTACATTCTTCTTATTTTGCCTAAATATCATATTTTTTCATTTAGTACTGCCCTTCAGAAGCTACAGAAGACAAAACAAGTCAAATCTACCCTGATCTTCAAATTCAAGTTCAAAAAGTTTTCACCCCCCGGTAAAAGCATCAGTGAGCGTTTAAACCTTCTGTAATTTAGTAAAAGATGTTTAAAGAAGACCTATTAGCCCCTTTTTACAATATGTAATATAAGTTTCAGGTGTCCCCAGAACGTGTCTGTAAATTTTCACCCCAAAGATCATTTTGAAAATGCCTATATTGAGTGGGAAGCAGAAACATGCTGCTCCCCGTGTCCCCTTTCCAGAATAGAGCTGTGCCTTTACAGCTCATACCTCCGATATTCTGTCTAAAAACATCTGTTTGGTTTTGTTTATCATGTCTAGCGTGCTGAAAAATGTTTTAAAGACATATCAATTTAAACTTCTGATATACGGTTTTCTAAATGCACACATCCGAAGCATGCGCACAGAAAGTGGTGTCACACGGCATGTGAGTACTAAACTAGATTCTCTTTTATGTCTTACTGCACTTAAACTGTCAAATACACACAAGTTTATGTTAAAAACAGCTGGGAATGAGATCGCATGTTTATATTAGATCTATGTGGCAGCAGCGTAATATACAGTAAATAAATCAATAAATCCTCTGCTTTCTTGTCTCCTCTGAGGCTTTGCTTGAACATTTGCAATGGTGTTAGAACTGGTACGTGGGTGAAAACTTAAAATTTAGTGGTGGTAATATTATTATAAGATCCGCTTTCTACGTCACAAAGGGAGTGAAATCTGAGCAGCTTGTTTTTTCACAAGCTTGCAGAGAAAAAAAAAACCTGGGTTGTTCTTTTCCCGATTATAGCACTTAAACATGGAAAAAGTCATGATTTGTCATTTTTAATAAATATAAAGGAGCCGTTGTTACCTTCAGCGCTGGAGTCCAGCAGACTGTGGGTGAAATCCTGGCTTTGCAGAATCTTCTCTACTACGTCATCGGCATCCACCCGTGTGGCATCCACCCTTTTTAGCTGAGACTCCATCGAGTCCTGTTTTACTGGGTACCTTGTATGTATGAGAAAATAAATCTGATGAATCTAAATATGCTGAATCTAAAGCTTGATAAATATAGAGCAGGCAGTGGTAGCAGTGTCTGTCTGACCTGCTGGCAGCTCTGTCAGGGGTTGATGGGTGTTCAGGCACAGCAGCGCAGACCCCCGGGGCTGTAAGAGGTGCTGTAGATTGGTCACTCTCCTCACTGGGCTCAGGGATGCTTGCAATGCCGGTGGAAGCGCTGCCAATCGAAGTGTTCCTCCTGTGGGAGAACTCCGACAGACTGGAGGATCGTGAGTGACTTGTACTATAGCCTGAGAAACAAGACAACATTGTTTTAAAATATTATATTATTAAAATATTATATTAATATTATTATTTTAAATAAAGTAAAAAAAAGTTGATCTGGCCTGGTAATACACAGCATGCACTTTAAAAACCTTCACAGATTAATCAATCACTTTGTATTGAAGACACATGGGCAGCTACTGGAGGGAATATCCTTCCACATATGCATACACACAGTTCATACGCATACGCAACAACTCCAGTTTCCAGTCAGAGACAGATATGTGATGAAACTTCTGTTTGATCTGTGGGACTTTAAAACTAACTTTACACTTTTAAACGATCTAATGCAAAAGGTCAAAGTGAGCAATGTGTAACTGAATCTTAGAAAATAGCTTAATGAAATAAGGACTGAGTGCTTTCTCCTCTTTGCAAGTACTAGAGGAAGTAGTGTTATCAAATTAGATCTGGGACATTTAATCCAGCTATTTTGTAATGGCACTGAATCTTTCTAAAAGCCTACTTTTAGAATATTTAATAAAGCAAATAGCACTTTCCATAAATGGGAAACAGAATAGGGCATGAAGGTCTTAAAATTTTATTTCTTTTTACCATGTTCAAGAAAATGGTCACAGGAGGTGCTTAAATTGTTGACTGTCAAACTTGGACATCAAACTAAATATTATAATATAGTTGCAAGCAGCAATTACCAAGGTTTAAGTGCTGTAAATCATTTCAGCGCATTTGGAAAAATACTTTAACCACCTAAATTAATGATTTAAAAAGTTAATCCAGGTAAATATACCTTAGAAATAATATGTTTTTAATGGTTGTGACTGTTATAGGGCCAGCTGTGGTCCAATCCCCCTAAAACTTTGCATGTTTGTTTAGAATCGCATTTGCTCAGCAGGTTTCATGAAGTTTTGAGTTTTCCTTTATGCTTTGTAGGATTTTGTGTAAATTTGGACAGGCCACTTTTCTAAACGACACCATTATAGCTTCCCAATTTTTGGATTACTGACCTAGAGAGTCTGGAGAATTGTACCACAGTGAACAAACTTAGGACTAGTTCGCAAAAGTACTTATTTTTACATATTCTCAATCATTTAACAAACAATTTGATTAACAGCAGTGGTTCTAGAGGCAAAGTTGTCCGGAACATTGTACGAAATAAATATTGCATGTATGTGCGAAAACCCACGCAACGCACAATTGTTTACGCCGTTGGAAAATGCGATATCACCCCCCCCCCCCCCAGTGGCCATTTTCTTTCAAATTTCTCACAAACCTTTGGGGACATGAGTCAAACAGGCCCACCAAATTTCGTTCCGATCGGCCTCTGTTAACCTTTTCTAATGGGTACTCAAACTTCATCGGCCAATGGTGGCCATGTTTTTTTTTTTTTAGATAAGCAAATGTCCTTATATACACTTGTGACACTTTGCACAACGACTTTCATGTTGATAGGACAAATGGTTGTGTAGTTAAAGCCATTTTTATGTTTTTCCTTACATAGCGCCACCAATTGGCTAAACTCCACGATTTTTGTCCTGTAACCTCAGATTGAGCCATCTCATTCCGTTCCAAGTTTGACTTTTTCGATAATTATTGATATTCGCTCTCCAGAGAATCGTTCTGCACTGGTTTGGTTCTTGATCGGGCGAAAACCCTAGGAAGAGTTTGCAATAGTATTTTTCAAAAACTCCTAAATAGAGAATTATTTTCAGCGCTACATCCTTAAACCCCTAATGAATTGTTTTATTTATGTGATAAGATGTATTTTACATCACTACTGTACAAAAGTAGTCATTGCATTTTTTTTTAAAGAAATTAATACTTTTATTTAATAAGGAAACATTAAATTGGTCAGAAGTTAAAGATTTCTTTTAAAAATAAATATTGTTCTTTTAAACTTTTTATTAATCAGATAACCCTGATGAATGCATTACTTTTTCCACAAAAATATTAAACAGAACAACTGTTTTTAAAATTGAAAATAATAAGAAATGTTTCTAGAGCACCAAATCAGCATATTGGAATAAATAAAGACTAGAGTAATAGCTGCTGTAAATTCAGCTTAGTCATCACAGGAATAAATATATTCAAATATATTAAAATAAAATAAAAACATTTATTTGAAATTGAAATAATTATTTCACAATATTACTGTTTTACTGTTTTTTGATCAAACAAATAGAGACTGAGCATAAGAGACTTAAAAAATATTACAATATTTTTAGGTCAATCTCCCCACTTTGGGGGATATAAAACCAAAGTAATATTTCTCACAATAAAAAAAAACGTGGGATTTGTGTCCCTAATGCTTTAATCAAAATAATGGAATGCCCTATATGTGAAAAGTATGACCTACTGTGACAAAATATAATGTGAGCTATTGGATTTGCACACACACATCTTCACTCCATCGCACAAAACAGAGACACATGACAGGCAGCCTACGTGCAAAATTACAAATCCCATTAATCATCTTGCAATACCACTGCATTTTGATTGACAGCCTGATAATGTTGCAGCCAGGGTTACAGACAATACTAATCAGGCATGCATTCAAGTCCAGCAAGACACAGAATCACATTGACTCATGATTAGGTGATCAGAGAGAAAACAGTGGAAAAGCCGAAAGCCTACCTGATACTTTGGACTGCTGACTAGCGTAACTGGACGTTCGAGAGTGTCCGCACAGCCCGAGCTCATCAGGCAGAGAACCACACTTCCCTGATGTCTCTGTGGACATAAGGGATTCAGTTCAGTCTTAATTAAACCTGCTCCATCACTTTATGAGAGTCAATGCCAATCAAACCTGTTCTTCTACTGTTCTATTTCCAACCTTAAAAACATTGTACTGTATATCTAATGTAGCCATGCTTTAGACTCCATTGGAGTATTCAGGCATTTAATAAGATTTGACTATTTAAAAAATGGCTGTCAATTAGAAAATTAATTTGAAAAACTTTTAGAAATCGACTAGTTGGTGGAAGTCCAATATATTTAGAGTTGTTTAGGGCAATGTCAATGTAGCTCAGTAGCTCATTTCAATAAATATATATATTTTTATTGAATACTTAAATATATTTAGGTAACTATGACTTTTGTTGCAACTTTAACCTTCAGTCCTCACAAAAAGAAAAACGTATTATGGATATTAATATTAATGTCGCTTATAGCTAGAAATTTGAAATCCAACAGCAAAATTCAAAATTTGGTGTTGAATTTGTTTCCAAAGTTTTTTGATGGTTGTAACCTTTAAACTTGCCTGACAAGTACACATCCTGTGTTGGCATACTGTATTTCCTGTTAAAACAGGATGTTAGGGCACGATATTTTTAAAATTAGCTTTCCATTTACATCACATCTTTGAATAATGCTTTGCTAACTTGCTAATTTCAGTTGACAGCAGATGATGCATTCGAAAAAGGGACTTTCTCTTTCTAGTAAGCATTTTATTGGCTATACAAGATTATTTATTTATTTATTTTTTGGTCATTATTCATTTTGGTCTCATGTGAAAAATAATTTTGTACATTTATGTATGACAGCACAAGTGCTGTTATTATTATTAAAACAAAGGATTAGAAATTATTCTCAATAATTGTAATAAAGCTCAAATAAAAATAATCAGAAATTAGAAATGTTGCCTTGGCAAGTAAATTAAGTTAAATAAGTTCAACAAGAAGTACTAGAGTTACTAAAATTATGAAGAAAAATACAGAATTAAACTAAAATTACAATAATTATTTAAAATACACTACCAGTCAAAAGTTTTTGAATAGTAAGATTTTTTAAGAAGTCTCTTCTGCTTACCAAGCTTTTATTTGATCCAAAATACTGCAAAAGCAGTAATACTGTAAAATATTTTACTATTTAAAATAACTGCTTTCCATTTGAATATATTTTAAAATGTAATTTATTCCTGTGATCAAAGCTACATTTTCAGCATCATTACTCCAGTCTTCAGTGTCACATGATCCTTCAGAAATCATTCTAATATGCTGATTTGCGCTTTAAAACACATTTATTATTATTATTATCAACATTTAAAAACAAGTACTTTTTTTTCAGGAATCTTTAATGAATAGAAAGGTCCTTTTGTAACAGTATTACTATGCCATTCATTATAGAAATTAATACTTTTATTTAGCAAGGATGTTTTAAATTGATCAAAAGTGATAATAAAGACATTTATAATGTTACAAATGATTTCTATTTCAGAAAAATGCTGTTCTTCTAAACTTTCTATTCATCAAAGAAACTTGAAAAAATTCTACTCAGCTGTTTCAATATAATAATAATAGTACTTGTTTTTTGAGCAGCAAATCAGAATATTAGAATGAGATCTGAAGGATCATGTGACACTTAAGACTGGAGTAATGATGCTGAAAAATCAGCTTTGAAATCAGGAATAAATAGTCTTGGTGAGCAGAAGAGGCTTCTTTAAAAACATTAAAAATCATACTGTTCAAAAACTTTTGACTAGTAGTGTATAAAAACAAAAGCTAATTCAAAATAACAGTAGTAGTATGTAAATAATACTCAAATAACACTGGCAAGCATATGCATTGCTTTAAAACTAATTTTCTTGTCAAATGCTGAAAGACTAGTTGACCATCCTGACCAATCTCTAATTAGTCTCTTTTATCAAAAGATGATCCTTTTCTGCCAAAATCCCATGCTAAATCATATTTATCTCATGTATCTCGTCAAACATGTCCCTCTGAACAAATGGCGATACTGATTAATTCATCAATCGCCTCAAAAAAAAGCCATTTTGGCATCATGTCTTTTATAACATTAATATTTCAGATTAAATAGCCTAGTATGAATATTAATACGGCTTTAATATTGTTCAATTATCGCAAATAAAAATTACTACAGAAGCGGCACTGGGACTTGTAAGCTAATCATATTTTATGAATCGCACGCCTGCTCTACATCATAAGCAGTCAGTCATACTGAATGACTATGAAAGCACAGTCAAGAGCTGCACACGGCTAAATTATACATTAAAGGTCCCATATCGTCAAAATCAAAATTTCCTGGCTTTTTTCATGATAACTAAGGTCTAGGGGCTATCTAACTACCATATGAGTTTCAAAACAGTCAATCCACAGTAAACTTCACACAGCCTGCTTAAAGTAGCTGTTCATTTTCACGAGCAGCTGTGACTTCCGTAACGATGTGACGTCCGATCGACTCAGTCACCGCCTTCAGTCACAAACCAACGTCCCACCCTCCTTTTGTCAAACCCCCAGACAACAACGCATCCATTCCATTGAGCAACAACAACAGGAAAACAAGTGGAGAAAACCCTGTTCAGTCGATAGATGTCAAGCTACGATCATTACACAGGCTTCAGAACAACGTGAATATAAGAGACCAGCGGCACGTCAACTTCAGCCTCTTTCACACAGCGATTCCGGTAAATACACGGATAATGTGTCCCACGATTTGTTCCGGAATTGTTTAATTTGGTTCATTCACAGTTGTTTTCCGGGATCTGTGCTTGCTTTACACACAAACCATAAAGACATGTGACGTTTGGATGTGAGATGTAATGCGATGCGTACGTTTCACTAAACTGAAACTAACCTGAACAAACTGTGCTTCAGCGCTGATAGTGAGGAGCTGGCTCTGCCTGATGATCGCTGCTTCATTCCACTTTGCACGTAACGTTATTTTTCGTTGTGAAGAGTTGCTTGATAACGTGCATCATTACTACAACACTGCCTTTAGTTCTGGCTTTGGTTCACACAGTTCCCGTAATTTTCCAGAATCAGCGCGCATTGTGAAAGGGGCTTTACTAAAGCAACAGTTATGTAGCCTACTGCATTCGGTGTTTGAAAAAGAAAAAACATTAATGATCATTCTAAAATATCCTGTTGAGTATCAGCTCTCTCTATTGCTCTGAGCTCGCTTACGCTTACAGCATACATGACCGTAGTTACCTGTGATTGGCCTGGTTGTGCGTCACTCAGAAAACAACAGGCCAATCAGAAGAGAGGCTCATGAATATTAATTAGATGGGCCAAAATCGACCTGTTTTTGACAGAGCTCCTAAAAAAGGAGCTGTAAAAATATATTGAGATGGATTTTGGCACTTATACCGCAAATATATATTCTTAAGGACATCAACAAATAAAATAAACCTCCAGAAATGTGTACGATATGGGACCTTTAAAGACTGATACTTTCGCCAGCCTCCGGACAGAAAAGGCACGCAGCATGTATGAGGGCAAAGAAAGGATAAAAGAGAGAGTGGGGGAAGAGAGAGCGCTCTTTCAAGCTCCCGTTAGTGCAGCAGCATCAAATCAAATACACAGTCCTGTTCTTTGCTACAAGACTAGATGCAGAATTAATGAGAAACTTCTTAAAGGGTGTATGATTTGGACAGTTGATTAGAGCACCCAACATAAAAACGCAAACACATTTAAGCACACGTAAAGGACAAATGTTAAAAACAAGGAGATGTTGTATTTGTGCGTCTAATTTGTTTGTGTGAGTTTTACCTGAGAGACTCAGAAAAGGTTTCTGTGTGTCTCCTCCTTTCCTGTCTTCCAGCAGGCTCTCTGCATCACCCTGAATGCCTATTACCGTTGCGGTGGATGGAGGCCTAATACATGGAGAACATGCGATCAAGAATACGGCTGAAATAAAGAACTGAACCATCTGAATCCACCCACTGACGGTGGGTGGGCCATAAGCAGCCCCAGAATCCCCGAAATCCATACTCTCCCCACGCTCCAACCCACACAAATGTTTTAAGCGGGTTTTCGCCTTCACGCACAGTGTGTGTACATGTGTTGCTTTCCAGTATGCAAATCTGCGTTCAAAGCTCTGATTTCCCCAGAACACTCATTCACACTCTTTCCCAACACACACAGGCTGTTTCTGAGAAAATACTATAATAGCAACCTCAAATGTTTAACAGGAAAAGGTCTCTGTGGGTCTTCAGCTAAATCTAAATTTAAAAATGCAGCCATGGTGGTGTAGACCTAAAAAAACGGGTCTTCTTACAACCCAACGTCAATTCTTTCTCACTTCAGTAGTACCTCCTATAAAATTATAACACATTCAGAAGTATTTAAAAGTAACACTCACGTTTTGAAACAGGGGTCCCCAGACATCAGCTGTGTGCTAATAATCACCTGCGATCAAAAAAACATGGTTTCCTTCACCATTAAAATAACTTGATTTGAGGTATGCACATCTAGCATTAGTGTTTTTTACTTAAAGGATTAGTTCTCTTCCAGAATAAAAATTTCCTGATCATTTACTCACCCCCATGTCATCCAAGACGTTCATGTCTTTCTTTCTTCAGTCGCAAAGAATTTAAGTTTTTTGAGGAAAACATTCCAGGATTTTTCGCCATATATTGGACTTCAATGATGGCCAATGGTTTGAAGGTCCAAAATGCAGGAATACACGATTCCGGCCGAGGAATAAGGGTCTTATCAATGAAACGATCTGTCTCTTTCTTAAAAAAAATGTAAATTTATATACATTTTAACCACAAATGCTCATCTTGCACTAGCTCGACCTCATGTATTACGTAATCACGTATGTTTGACGTAGGTGGAAGTACCGACCCAGTGTTTACAAAGTCAGACGATTTTGGAGAAGAAAATTAGATGTTTTTCGCCTTTTTTGTGTTCTTTTTGAATGAAGTACACAAAGAACCAACCATTTGTGACTTTTCCAACGGAAAATAACAATCGTTTCCCTAGATAAGACCCTTATTCCTCAGCTTATTCCTCGTGTGGAGCCCTTTGAAACTGCAATTTGGACCCTCAACCTGTTGATCCCCATTGAAAACCACTATATGGAGAAAAATTCTGGAATGTATTCCTTAAAAACTAGGGATGCACCGATCATGATTTTTCATGGCCGATTCCGATACCGATTTTTTTACAAGCAAGCTGGCCGATTCCGATACCGATTTCCGATTTTTTTACAAGCAAGCTGGCCGATTCCGATACCGATTTCCGATTTTTTTACAAGCAAGCTGGCCGATTCCGATACCGATTTCCGATTTTTTCAAAAACAAGAAGTTATGCAAGTAAACAACATAAACAACATGTTTATTTAGTATTTAACAGGCCAAACTGGCTTTGGCTATTGAAACAATAGCATCTGACATCTGAAATTAAATAAATAAAAATATATTAAATTAAATACAGTTTAATAAGTAAAACATGTGCTTTTAGTAAAGTAAAATAATAATAACCATTCTTAACAGAACAGACTTTTATTTTTGGCTTTTCAAAAGTAGATGCTTGTTTTGTTTTTACAAAAAGAAGCATCTCAGCTTTGTCACAAGTGAGTCTGTTTCTTTTTTCATCTATCACGTGAGAAGCTGAGCTGAACAAACGTTCGCTGTCCACGCTTGTGCAGTGCGCAGACAGGTACGCTCGCGCAACTTCAGCGAGCACAGGAAAGCGGCTCTTATTTGTGCACCAGTACAACAATGGCTGGTCGCTTCCTGGTATCTGTGCTTCAGACAGATAAGTCTGCATTTCAAGTGCCGTAGGGCTGCCCGTACCCTGAATCACTTTCTTCCAGTATTTCATCGTGCATCGCCACTCATCGTGTTCTTTTGGATGGTGAACTTTCAAATGTCGGATCAAGTTTGTGGTGCCGAATGTCTTTGCTGTTGTCCCTCCGCGATTGACCTGTCCTTTGCAGACATTGCAGATTGCAATCTTCAAGTCCTGCTCACAGATTTCGAAAAACCTCCACACAAGTGACATGTTTCTGAATGAATCGAATGCCGCGGCCTGCGTGCACACTTCCGGAAAAAAAACGGCCGGGATAAAAACGACCAGTTGCCAATCGCGTGTTAGATGCAAAAACCAGCCAGTTTCGATTTATGACCGGTCAACCGGTGCATCCCTATTAAAAACCTTTCCTTTTTTCCTAAAATTAGTTTTTGACTGAAGAAAGAAAGACATGAACATCTTGGATGGCATGGGGGTGAGTAAATTATTGGGAAATTTTTATTCTGAAAATAAACTATTCTTTTAAAGTAGGCATGAAACAGAAGTTGCAATAGTCTTTTCTTCCCTATTGTGATGTGTATCCGAAACGGCTTCTTGAACAAGAAAATTGTTCAGTGGGAACTGATTGAATCTGATTGAATGACTGCTGTTGTTTGCTACTGCTGCCATCCCATGTGAGTGACAGGTTGTCCTGCCCTCCATTACGTCATTAGAGAAGAGAAGTGATGTCGTTGCAAGATGGAGGGGAAGTTATTTTGGGGAAGTTAAGATTATGAGGGCACGTGAGTAAAAAAAAAAAAAAAATGATGTGCACAGAAAAAAATGAATAATAAATACTGCAATATTCCATAAAAAATCAGAATTGTCCATTTTGATTTCTGTTTTTTTGGTAACCATTGACTGCCATTATATGACTGACAGACTGCAATGGTTTGAGTTAAAAATCTTTGTTTGTGTTCTACTGAAGAAACAAAGTCACCTACATCTTGGATGCCCTGGGGGTAAGCAGATAAACATCAAATTTTCATTTTTGGGTGAACTATGCCTTTAAAGTCCCTATTAACTTGTGGCAAAGACTGACACAGAACAGAACAAATTGTTGAATAAAGTTATTTTTGTTTTCTTTGCACACAAAAAGTATTCTCGTAGCTTGATAAAATTAAAGTTGAACCACCGATGTCACATGGACTATTTTTGCTATTCTGTGTATGCAGGATCAGAAAGCTCTCGGAGTTCATTAAAATATCTTAATTTGTGTTCTGAAGATGAACAAAGGACTTTGGAACGTTTGGTTTGGAACGACATGAGGGTGAGTAATTAATGACAGATTTTTCGTTTTTGGGTGAATTGTCCTTTTAATAGCCACAAATTACATAAATCATGACTCAAAGAATGCAATAAAGAATAAAGCAATAAAGAAATAGACGAGAAGACCCTAAAAGGAAGTCTGAGTGGTTCTGTACCTTGAGGATGGAGTTGTCCTGTCTAGTGTTCTTGGTGTCATAGCCCTCCAGCAGACACCTGCGTGTGGTGCTACCCGATCCTGCAAACTCCGCCAGGTTGAGATCAGCAAAACCCAGCTGTACAGAGAGCCAAAGCAGCACATATTCAGGAAAGTCAGTAGAAAAATCATTTAAAAATTAAAGACACTAAAGCTTTAGAGTAAAACGCTAAATAATTAGGTTAATGCTTTTATGAACAGAAGTGCACTACTCATACACAAACAGAACTGCACACAGAGTGATCTATTTTCAGCTGTTCCTTTGCTATCAATATTTTATAATCCTCTACAGAACTGTCTACTTGATGAATTACCAATGCCCTGTGTTCGTTTCTATTCATGAAAGGTAAATTTAGTACATTTTTTTAACAGGCAGATTTTAGCTTAAACCAGTTGTTCACTTCTAGAATAAAAAAAGTCTTGATAATTTATAACGTCATCCAAGATATTCATGTCTTTCTTTCTTTAGTCACAAAGAAATTAAGGTTTTTGAGGAAAACATTCCAGGATTTTTCTCCATATAGTGGACGTCTATGGTGGCCTCAAAGAACTCTACATGATCCCAGCTGAGGAATAAGGGTCTTGTCTTGTCTGTTTTTGTGGTTCAAAAGTATATACATTTTTATTGTTTTAAGAAAATGTCATATCGCTTCACTAGATAAGACCCTTATTCCTTGGCTGGGATCGTTTAAAGTCCTTTGAAGCTCCAGTGAAACTGCAATTGGGACCTTTAAACTGTTGGCCACCATTGAAGTCCACTATACAGAGAAAAATCCTGAAATATTTTCCTTAAAAAACTTAATTTCTTTGCATCTGAATAAAGACATGAACATCTTGGATGACATGGGGGTGAGTAAAGTATTAGGTAATTTTTATTCAGGAAGTGAGCTTCTTCTTTAAAACATATGAATGTATATTAAATTGTTTTTATTTTAGTTTTTTTTTTTCATCATTTAAAAATCACAATTTAGCTTGTTTGTAATTTATTTAAATAATTCTGCAGAGTGACTAGTATTTTAATCTTTATAAATATTCCACATAGTCTCATGTTATAAAAACCACATCTATACTAATTACAAAAGAATTAGTAAATGCTTATTAAAATAGTTTTAGATGATTTAGAGAATGTCACACCTTGCTTTTCGTCAACTACACACAAACAAATTGAATAATGTTGGTATGTTTAATAAAAAAAGAAGAAATTACCTTTGCATAAGTCTTTCCACCTTTCAGTTCCTGTTACATAAAAAAACAATCAAATCATTCTCAGTATTTAAACTCCAAACTGTTTATTGTAAACCGAAAAAGGGTGAGTGTTTGTACCTTTCTGACTGAAACCCGACACACACAGGGGTCAAGGACTCCGGTTCCAGCATTAGCGCTCATTTTACAGGGGAAGGAGAATCTTTTTCTCCAGCGGACACAGTTTGCCTGGACCGTCTCACTGTGAAATACAAACACACACCAGGTTGTAAATGCAAGGTGTCACTGTACAGAACACAAACTTGGCTGAAGGCTTTAATACAAACATCCACACATCCAAAACAGTGTGAACTCTCTCTCACACCATCTGATTTCAATTTGCAAAATCCAAGAGGGGTGGACAGTTCCTGCAGCATTGCTCCTCAGGGAGATTTTAAAACGATTTCACAATAGAATGAGTCACACAATCCAGCCTCATCGATGGTTTTAATATTCACTTCAAGTCGACTGCATTAAAGGAGACTGACTCACATTCTGTGATTAATTAGAGCCTGGAGTCAGAAGGCCACACCGACAACACGAAGTTTAATTAATTTCCCATCTGAAAATGGACCTCCCTGTGCAGGTGTTCTGCTTCCTAATTAGACAGATGTTTGCAGACGAGTGAGACCCAGCGGGCTTTTGAAGAGATACAAGTCTGTAAAATGAACTTCAGGGAAAGGTGATTCATATGTGACCCTGGACCACAAAACCAGTCTTAAGTCGCTGGGGTATATTTGTAGCAATAGCCAAAAATACATGGTATGGGTCAAAATTATTGATTTTTCTTTTATGTCAAAAATCAATAGGAAATTAAGTAAAGATCATGTTCCATGAAGATTTTTTTGTAAAATTCCTACTGTAAACCTATCAAAATGTAATTTTTGATTAGTAATATGCATTGTTAAGAACTTAATTTGGACAACTTTAAAGGTGATTTTCTCAGTATTTTGATTTTTTTGCACCCTTAGATTCCAGATTTTCCAATAGATGTATCTCGGCCAAATATTGTCCTATCCTAACAAACCATATATCAATAGAAAGCTTATTTATTGAGCTTTCATATGATGTATATATCTCAGTTTTGTAAAATTTTACCTTATGACTGGTTTTGTGGCCCAGGGTCACATATAGGTTTGGAACCACATAAGTGTAAGTAAATGATGACAAAATTGTAATTTTTTGGCCAAGCAGCACTGCTCATAAAACTAGATATTCATATTATCTGAATAAAATATCAGTAGCATATCAGGAAGTGTACCGTATCAATACATTTTTAATGAAAAGCATATATTTACTAATGTTCAAAGGTTTTGGATCAGTAACATTTTTTCAATGTTTTTGAAAAAATCTGTTTAATATTTTTGTGTGTTTCAGTATTCTTTGGTAAATTCCTATGATAGTTAAACAAATTGGACACTAATGTATTTATTGACATATACGTTAATTCATGTATTATTAATTTGTGATTTATTTGTTCAAATACACACTTCCAGTCTAAAGTTTTTAGAAATTTCTTCTGCTCACCAAGCCTGCATTTATTTGATCCAAAGTACAGAAAAAACAGTAAAATTATTAAATATTTTTATTATTTAAAATAACTACTTTCTATTTAAATATATATTATAATGCAATTTATTCCTGTGATTTTAAAGCTCTAGTCTTCAGTGTTACATGATAGGGGTGTAACGGTACGCTAAAATCGTATTCGGTTCGGTACAGTGTCTTGGAGAGCTCGGTTCGGTTCATTTTCGGTACAAAAAAATAAGAACTTACAAAATCTTTATTTCGAAAAGCTGCCAATACACAATAGAATTCTTGCATAAAATAAATAAAAGCGACACATTTGGGTGATATTTTACATAATATTTTTTAAGGCTCTGAAATGAAGCGGTTGCAATGAATGTTTTTATCATTATACAAATTAGATTGTTTATGAATGGTTATGGCGATTCATGTTACATTTGCATATTGTATTTTATGAATGAAAGTAAAACTGGCAAGTTGAATCTCTGTCTTGTTTTATTTCACAGGATAGTTAAATATAGGCTGTGTGTGGGGAAAAAAAGTGCGTGAAATAAGACCACAAAAATCTGTTAATGTGTTAACGGTCTAAACATATACATTTGGACTATATTTTTTTTAGATACATACGTTTATAAGTATTTTATATGTATTTAAAGTTGAAAGTAAAATAAATTACAATATTTATTTATGTTAAATCATAATCTGCGTGACGCTGCCGTTAATTTGCTTTGATGACGTTCAGGGGCATTCCAAATGAGCGATTATTTTCAGCGAAGGGAGCAGTGAACACTGCGTAGGGACCCTGTCGATCGGAATGCACCCAAAGAGTATAGAATATACAGCATATGTCAGTATTTGTTCTTTGACGCACCTTAACGGTAAAGTCTAGAAGGGATACAGCTATGGCTACTGGGCATGCGCACATCAGTCTAACGTTATTTTTGTCACACTGTACAACAATAATACTTTTTTTGTATTATAGTAAGGGCTAAGTTTAGGGTTGGGGTAGGTGTAGACGTTAATAAAACACAATCTAATAGGTAGAACAATTAATTTCATTGTTAGTTTCCGGTCTGAGCTGTATACCCTCTAGCCACAACCCACCTTAACCAAAGCGCGAGTTTTACTGTTCGTCACTCAATAGCGTCCGTGCGGAAACTCGCCTAGGAACATTGTTCCGCTGCGCTTAATATCACGCTAATAATAAATGTATATTATTTAATGAAAAAAAAATATACCGAAACGGTACGCAAGTGGACCGAACCGAACAGGCCGTACCGAAACGGTTCAATACATCCCCGTGAACCGTTACACCCCTATTACATGATCCTTCAGAAATCATTCTAATATTCAGATTTTCTGCTCCAAAAAAACTTTTATTATTATATTGAAAACAGGCGAGTAGAATTTGTTTAGGTTTCTTTAATGAAGAGAAAATAAAAATATTGAGTAATATTATAAATGTCTTTATCAGCGACAATTTAAACCATCTTTACTAAATAAAAGTTTAAATTTTTAGCATTTATTTCCCCCCAAAAAAAGTATACTGACTTTTTATTTCAGATAAATGCTGATCTTTGGATCTTTCTATTCATCAAAGGATGCTGATTTAAAAAAAAAAAAAAAAAGATTTCTGAAGGATCATGAGACTGTAGTAATGATGCTGAAAAATTTGCCTTGATAACAGGAATAAATTATATTTTATAAAAGTTTATTTAAATAGAAAGCAGTTATTTAAACTGTAATCAATATTTCAGCTTTTGCTGTACTTTAGATCAAATAAATGCAGGCTTGGTGAGCAGAAGAGACTTCTTTAAAAAAAACATTAAAAAACTTTTGACTGGTAGTGTATTTTGTCACACTTATTGGTTTTAAAATGAAAAATATATTTATTAATATGGCACACATACTGTAGTCCTCTACAGATTATAATATCCTATTATGCATTTGATTCATCTTTTTTATATTGTTAGAAAAAAACATTAACAGCTCATGCACTTGCTCTTACATAAACAGAGTTCCTCCTCATTTTCTGTCATCTCCTAACGGTCCACAATGACGTCTTTGGGAAACACATCCAAAACAACACATAACCGGGCACCTCCCATCCAGCTGGGGAGATTCCTTACTACTATAAGGCTTTTGCTTCGTGCCGAGTGAGTCATTTGGGTGAAAAAAAAAACAGCCTCTAATGCATGAACCAGGATGAACTACAGCTGGATGAAACCCTCAACTCTCAAGCTGTCACCATAGCAGCCGAGGCCAATGACTTCTCTAAACAATGCTAGCATATTTCTCCTACCAACGAAAAAACGGTTTTCCTTCCACTGAACATGAGTGGTTACTAAGGAAATAAACAGCGTGCAGAGTTTCGCTCATGCTAACAACACAATGACACAAACAAAAGCTTGTTCAGCCAAATTATAATTGCTGTAATGCTCAATGTATTGCATTTGCAAGAGGGAAATGATCCTGCTGTGTTAACAGACCTCAGAGGAGTTGAAATGTTTTAGACTGAAAACCCTCTGGTATTAGGCACTACTAAACTTTGCTGACTCCCTGTAAACAAACAGTGTTTCACTTAAATTAAGCTCTTGACATGCATATATATATATATATATATATATATATATATATATATATATATATAAACAATGACAGCAAACAGATTAAGATCAAAAAAGTCATTTTATTTCTGTAATTTGACCTATTTCAGAGTGAAACAGAGTTGTAGGGCAAAACTATATCAATATCTTGAAATGTACGAAAAACAAAAAAACGATTGTGCCATTTTAGAATGAAGCCAAACCTTTGTAGTAAACTACTTTTAAGAATCAAGCTATTAACATGATTCTAGCATGATCAACAAGTTACTAGCATGCTACTAACATGTTTCTAGCATGATTAGCATGCTACTAGCATGTTAACATGATAAACAAGCTACTAGCATGTTGTTAGCATGATTATCAAATTACTAACATTTGGCTAACATGTTTCTGACATGATTAACATGTTATTAGCATGTTTCTAACATGATTAGCATGTTGTTAACATGCCTTTATCATGTTTCTGACATGATTAACGTGTTACTAGCATGTTGTTAGAATATTTCTAACATGATTCTAGCATGTTAACATGATTAGCGAGTTACTAGCATGTTGCCAGCATGATTTTAGCATGATAAGCTTGATTTGGTTAACAGGTTTTTAACATGATTAACATGTTATTAGCACGCTGTTAACATGATTGTCAGGTTACTGGTATGATTTTACCATGATTAACATGTTACTAACATGCTGTTAGCATGTTTCTAGCATGATTATCAAGTTATTATCATGATTCTAACATGATCAGCAAGTACTAACATTTAGCTAGCATGTTTTTAACATGATAAACATGTTATTAGCATGTTTCTAACATGATCAGCATGTTATTAGCATGTTGTTAACATGATTAGCAAGTTACTAGCACAATTCTACCATGTTTCTAACATGATTATCAAGTTACTAGCGTGTTGCTAGTATGTTCTAGTCTGATCACCATGTTATTAGCATGCTGCAATCATTTTAGAACGCTGCTATTTATGCTAGACTCATGCTAGTAAGTCTAACATTAATAGCAGGTTTCTACAATGATTAGCGTGCATTAACATGTTAACATGATTAACAAGTTACTAGTATGGTTTTACCATGTTTCTAGCATGGTTATCAAGTTACTAGCATGTTGCTAGTATGTTCTTGTCTGATTAACATGGTATTAGCATGATTAACAAGTTACTAGCATGAGTCTAACATGAATAGCAAGTTACTAACATTTGGCTAACATGTTTCTAATATGATTAACATGTTGTTAACATGTTTCTAGCATTATTAGCATGTTAATTCTAACATATAAGCACATTTCCATGCTAACCCAGTTAAAACCAGCTAAAACCAGTTGATTCAGTAAAGAAACAGCAAAAAAAAAAAAAAAAACAGCCAAGGCTAATTGCCTAGTCTTAGCCGGTTTAAGCTGAAAATAGCTGGTTTAAAAAGAAAGTCATATACACCTAGGATGGCTTGAGGGTGATTAAATAATTGGGTAATTTTCATTTTTGGGTGAACTATCCCAATAATAAGCTTATTCACATGTAAATTAAATTTCAAATCCAGTTAATTTTTAAATCATCAAAGTAATTTTAGAACCTGCAAGAGTAGCCTAAAATGTGATGTCTGCCAAAAAGAAAGTCAAGGCAGATGAAGTTATGAATCAAATCAAGATCAGTGCTGATATTATCAATATATCAACATGACTGCTATCAGTTTAAAGTCCTGCTTTGCCCCCTCTCCTCACCGACACAAGGATGGCACTGTAAATGATAAAAAGCAGGACATGATAAAGTCAGGTAATATGACTCCTTTCCTGACCAATATGATTATAGGCAAATTACTGGCAGTGAGACTATAAACGAAAAGCTGCAGACTCATAATTCAGACACACAACCCGAGCAAGGCCAGAGCTCTGATCGATACAGGAGGCCTCCATCTTCATAATAACCACACCACAGGTCAAATTCAGACTTTTCTTTCTAGCTATCGCATAATGAATAATGTTTAGCCTCTGACTCTCTGCTCTAACAGGCTCCATTGGCTGTGCACAAAGCTTACTGGAACAATTCAGCAACACAATGACTCATTAATACCTTCCCTACAAAGCACTAATGATGCGAAAACACAAAGGACATAATGAATTCAGTAGCATTACTGATACTAATGGTATGCATTACTGGCACAAACGAAAACAATCTACCATATTTGCACTCATTATCTTCCTGGAAAATGGCACAGTACTATTTTTTGTGCTGGAGCCATTAGCATCACTGCTCACGCTGGAAAACGAGCAATGCTTATACCAAAATGTGCAACAGGCTTAATGTTGCAAAAATGAACCATGACAAGCCACTGGTCTGATTTCCGTATTTGGAATATATGCCGTTGCCATGGCAAAGTCAGCTCAGCGAATGAGAGCATAAGGTTCTCTGTGCTCTTTCCTTAGGTTTTCCCACAGGATGTCTGCATTGAAACAGGAGTTCTTCAAAAGGATCACCACACAACTCAAGTCTGAAGAGAGAGTAAACTCACGAGCCTCAGACACTCTCTGCAAACTGCATAACTGAAAAGAGAAGCACTGATGTAGCCCAAGCTTGATCTTCTAAGCCGCTGTGGCTTTGGTCTACAGCTCTCTTTCTGTTTGGATGAATAAGCTACTGGCTTAGACAATGTCGTGGAGTTATTTGAAGGAAATTTGTCATGGCGAAGTTTGACAGCTCACTTTCACCGCCTGACATATTAATATTTAACTGTGGGAAGCCTTTGTATTGTGGAGCTCCAAAAAATGTGAATGACAAATGATGCAGCAAGACACAGACAAAGAAGTTGTGATGTGTCTCTACTGAAAGGGAAGAGCTTTTTTTTTAGGGCTCGATTTTGTATCTTTATATATTATTGCATTAAACACTATCAGTCAAAAGTTTTTGAACAGTAAGAGTTTTTATTGTTATTCTCTTCTGCTCACCAAGCCTGCATTTATTTGATTCAAAGTAGCAAAAACAGTCAAATTTTGAAATATTTTTGCTATTCAAAATAACAGTTTTCTATTTGAATATATTTTTAAATTTAATGTATTCCTGTGATTTCAAAACTGAATTTTTAGCATCATTACTCAAGTCACACGATCATTCTGAAATCATTCTAATATTCTGATTTGCTACTCAAAAAACATTTATTATTATGTTGAAAACAGCTTTTCAGGTTTCTTTGATAAATAGAAAGTTCAGAAGAACAGCATTTATCTTAAAAACTGAAATCTTTTGTAACATTATAAATGTAATTATCATTACTTTGGATCAATTTAAAGCATCCTTGCGAAATAAAAGTATTCATTTCCAAGCTTTTAAATGGTATAGTGTATAATGTCAAAAAAAAAAAATTACAGATAAATGCTGATCTTTGGATCTTTCTATTCATCAAAGAATACTGAAAAAAATTTACTCAACTGTTTTAAATATTGATGATATTAATAATAATAATAATAATATTTCTTGAACAGGAAATCAGCATATTAGAATGATCTCTGAAGGATCATGTGACACTAAAGACTCGAGTAATGATGCTAAAAAAATTAAGCTTTGATCACAGGAATAAATTACATTTTTAAATGCATTCAAATAGAAAACAGTTATTTTAAATGGTGAAAATATTTCAAAATTTTACCGTTTTTTGCTGTACTTTGGATCAAATAAGGCTCAATGCAGGCAGGCTTGGTGAGCAGATGAGGCTTCTTTAAAAAAATGTAAAAAAAATTTCAAACACTAAAGTTATAATATAAAGTGTTAATATAAAGTGTTTGATTCTCAGGGAATGCATGAACTGATAAATACCCTGAATTCTACTTAAGTTGCTTTAGATAAAAGCATCTGCCAAATGCATTACTAAATGCAAAATAATTTCAGAAGGTCCAGCAATTGACTGTCACATCTGCACCTCTGATGGCGTCATAAGACATTAACCAAGCAGTAATAATCTGTAACACTGCACAGTTGTCTTCGCTGCTCTACATTTATTTCCGCCCCCTCAGACATGATGCATTAACATCCTGCATGCAGGTCAACCTGTGTGCAGGTCTGAAAACAGCACAGTTCATTTACACATCAAACACACACACATATAGTTATAATGTGTGGCCTGAAGTGACTCAGCACAAGAACTGCTTTGGCATGAAGTGCAAACAGCACACAGGATATGCTTAATAGATTGCAGTTATTGATAAAAGATAAAAATTACAGACCACTTCTGTTAATTCTTCTGACTAAAAATAAATTCTGCCAGTGAGTTAAAGTAACTTCTTAGCTCAGTGACATCTTCATTTACATGCTTTTAACCAGACATACTATAAATACTACCCAATTTTTTACACAAATGATTTGTCATCTTTCTAGAGCACTAGGTCATTTCCACTTAAGTAAAAAAATAAGTAATGTAGGTCATACATACAGTAGTGGACTTATCGGACGCTACGATAGTCTAAACTTTATTTATATATGAACATATGAAGTAACGTTACCTGCTGATATTCGACTAGCTTGGCTAAGATTTTTGACACCTGAAGGTTTGTTGAGGTTTTAATTTGCCTTGACATTATTATGAAATGAATTCATTTTAAACAAGTTTCCTATAATTTGAAGATTCTATGTATAAAAACTCAACATTAAATGTTAAATAATATAAAAACTCTCCACTGAACTTGCCTTGAATTATCAGAACTACAAAAACACAGTGTTGACTTTACTTTGACTGAAATAATGTGCAGGCATACACCTTACACATAAACGAAATAGACATTTGGCTGTTTTGAATACCAGCACCATAACATGTATTGGTTTGGTTATGCTTTATTGAAGAGCAATAAAGATTGCTCAGTATCACCCATAATAAACCATCCCCATCCCTCCACATCTAGCAGCCTCCTTACCGAGATGACTCCTCCGAGAATCCGCCGTCAAGCAGGCGGACTTTACAGAACAGAACTCCGTTGACGAACGGAACCGATGACAGCTCGTCCAGCTCAAAATCAACTCTGAACTTAAACTTCTTTTTCTTCATCATCTTGACGTCGATTCCCACCAGACCTGTTACCGCTCGATAATGCCTTTGGTCATACGCTGTGGAAGAGCATGACTTTATTTGATCATCTTCTGTTGTTAGAGCTGATAGCCGTTAGCCACTGCTGGAATCCCCTTTTGCTTATAATGGAAAGCTAAGCTAACGATGATGATAATACAGTCTTAACGTATTTTTCTATCATTAACTACATCGTTACAATATAAAATGGTAGTGAAAAATGGATATGCAGTCTGTGGGTGATAGACTGTTCCGCTCCGCGGAGGCTTGTGTAGTGCTGCTGTATTGTGTGTTGTCGTGTAGTAGTGAAAACAGACGACGCTTCTTAAAGGGCCAGTCAACTAATAAACCTGAAGTGAAGAGCGGACAAAGGACAGCATAGTACATAAATCATGTAATAAATGAGTTAAGGATTTTACATAATCTTGATAGTACACAAAAAGATAAGTTATTATTATGTTTCCGTGTATAATATAATAACATTGTGACTTAAAGGTACAGCGCTCATTTTGACGTTACACTTGGTTGCGTGAGAATCAGTAGGTGTCGTTTGATAAATAGTTTTCAGTGTGACAGAGTAATCAAGTTCATAATGTTGCATAATTATGCTAAATATGATTATAAATAACATAAATATAAAAAAACATGATGGTCGCTACCAGTCAAAAGTTATTTTTTTATGTTTTTATAAGTCTCTTCTGCTCACCAAGCCTGCATTTATTTGATTCAAAGTACAGCAAAGGCACTAATATTGTGAAATATTGTACTATTTAAATATTTATCAAAAGGCATTTATAATGTTACAAAACATTTCTATCTCAGATACATGTTGTTCTTCCGAACTTTCTATTCATCAAAGAAACCTG
Organism: Garra rufa; assembly: GCF_049309525.1. Lineage (NCBI taxonomy): Eukaryota > Metazoa > Chordata > Actinopteri > Cypriniformes > Cyprinidae > Garra > Garra rufa. Next base: position 30,084,415 of record NC_133373.1, read on the forward strand.
AAAGTAATTCTACTCAGCTGTTTTCAACATAATAAATAATAAATCATAATATTTCTAATTCAGGGATCATTCATTTCTGATATCGGAGATTTCTGAAGGATCATGTGACTGGATTAATGATGCTAAAAATTTAGCTGTGAAATCACAGGAATAAATTACATTTTAAAATATATTCAAATAAAAAAAACCTGTTATTTAAATAGTAAAAATATTTAATAATTTTTTGCTGTACTTTGGATCAAATAAACGCAGGCTTGGTGAGCAGAAGATACTAGCCAGGTGAATAAGGTAAAATAAATAACTAATAGTTATCTTACTTAGCCAGCTGATTGATTATATTTAGAATTACAAACATTTTTTGTTTTACAAGTTTTCTAAAATGTTAGGTTTAAATATGCAAATGAGGCATTATTTAATTAAATTTGTGCTAATTTGCATACATTTCTAGTGCAAAAATCTAAACACTAGATGAAGTCAGTTTCAAAATTCTTGTTTAATTTTTTGACATATTAGAGTCAAATGTTTTTACAGAAGGGATTTTAGGTATCTCATTTTGTCACTCCATAATTCAGAAAACAATGTATTTTTTTACAGTTTTGGGGGGAATAAAATGTTGTATAAAATCAAGCAAATTATATATGAACAAATCCCTCTATAAGAACCTTCATAATATAGACAGGAATAAAAATGTAAAGTTTGGTGTGTGTAAGTGCTACTGAAGTGGAGATTTATGGCTCAGAGTTGGAGAAAAAAACTCATTTTGAGAAAACGGCCTTTAAAAATATGGATCGTAATTGAAATCTATTGACACAAATAGATGAAGTGCTATAAAAGAAACACTTAACAGTGTCTTTTGGATGTTTTCTTTCCACACTTTATGAAACACCAAAAAGCCCAAAATCTCAAACTTAACAGGTACATGAAAAAAAAAACACTGTTTTTGCCTGCAGTGTCTCTCCCCTTAAAACATCTAAAAATCTCATTGTTCAAAAATATAAAATGCTTCAGTACATGTTAAAAAAATAATCATTTCAATAATACAAATATTTATTGTTTATTTTTCATACTTTCATATTGGAGCTCTTTGTTGTAGCAGTTTTGGCTCATTTGGTCATTATTGGTGACATGGTGTTACTTGTTCAGTTGCTTGTTTGAGTGACATTATTAGTCACACTATACTTAGTTTACCACCGGTTCTGTGGAAATTAAAGGGTAAACTTCACTACTAAGGGCTCGAAAGAGTGGGTTAATTCTGTGTCACGCAGTAATAACAGTAAAGTATAGTATAGAGAAACACTGACCACTAGTGGTTGATAATAATAGTGTAATACCTTGCACTTGCAGATAAGAAAAAGTTGTAACTTGTATTCCGTATTGGCGTGCATATTCTTCTGTCATAACACACTAGGTGGCGCTGTAACACTTCGATTGTCATTCGTGAAGTTTCTGATCTAGCTATACTTTTTAGGAACAGAAAAAAGAAGTAAACCTTTTGCATACATTATAAAATCAATGCGCTTATTCACACTTACTGCATAAAATGGACCGATTAAAACGAATTTCGAAAAATAATATTAAGGGTTATTGGGTCATTTTTAAGTCCAAATGCAATATTCCCTGTAGCAGCAGTGTGCATCATGTCACTGTACAGGTGAGCTTCATATTGTCAATGTAAACATTTTTATTAGACAACAAACACATTTAAGAAATTTTATATAAATAATTATATAACTTTATATAACTTTAATAAAGTTCACATAAAGTTTATTCTACAGAAATGGCTTTTCATATGACAGGTATATGTTGATTTTCTTTTTTTTATTTTTTTTTATTTTTTTTAATAAATAAATAAATACATAAAAATTTTATAGTTCGTTTATCTACATTTAGGACTAGTGAACATGTGTGGTTATGGATTAGTGCGCACAACGTTCAGCGTGCTCCGTGCGTCTCTCCATCCAGCCCCCTCATTTCAGCTCATATGTCAAGTCACTGCTGCTTCTTCTCAAAGCAGTTTCATGCTGAGGACCAGGCACCTGCCTTCATCTGGACTTTACCTCTTCTGGACTTTTTGCAAAACCTCATCCCGTTTTAGTTATTTCACCTGGATGGCAGTGCAAATGGAGATCTGTTTGACGGTTTATCATTTCTAAAGAGGAAAAAAAACAATTTGAACGCACAATCTAAAGTGGCATATGTTTGGAGGGATTTTATCACACACCTTGCAAGATGACTGCGATGGGAATTCGGTGCGTTTTATGGCTCATGGCATCTGCTCTCACTTCAGCCGCTCCGAAATCACAGCAGCGACTTTTGGAGACGACGAATGAACAGAATGACACTTTGCAAGTTGAAAAAGATAATCAAGAAAATATATTAAGTCAGGTAAGAATCTCTCCACCAGCGCTTAACAGTTATAGCTGATCTGTGTAGTTTATAACCTGCAATATTAGTACACTTCAAGATAACTTTCATTAATAACATATAAGTTTCTAATGTAAATTCGAATATGAATAGCCTGTAAAATATGATTTAAAGATATTATTCAAATATAGGCCTTTAAAAGAAGTTTAATTTAATTTCTAGCTATTTGAATGCAGGGTGCGTTTTGGGGGATCTCAAAAGTATGCCGGTTTTACTTTATATATAAAATACAATTGACTAAATGTATATAAAATATAGCTTATAACTGAATAAAATAAATATAAAATATTATGACTCTTGTAAACACAATTTTTAAAGAAAAAAAATCAAAGCATATTAAATATATCCACCTTTTTCTTCGGAAGTAAGCCTGTAGGTGAGACTTCCGGTTCATTATCCGATACAGGGAAATAATGAGAAGAATAACAGCATGCTGTAAACGGCAAAACTTTTTGCACTAAGGCACACCAATTTGCAACATCAATCAGCAAAACCAGCTGTTTTGTACAGCTGAAAATAGCTGGACGTGGATTAAACCGGAAGCCAGACCCATAAAATTTACAAATGGCCGCACCCACTTTTATGTTAAGAAAAAGGTCTCCTGTGGAAGTAACCATAACAACTGTAAGCTGCTGGAGTGATTGAATCGAACAATACACACAAAAAATAAGTGCTGACATTGCGTCATTGCCTATTCATATTACATGCATATCTTAAAATTTTGTTTCAAAATTGTTTTGTTAAAAAAAAAACTTTGATAGTTTGCTAACTGTTTTGCTAACTGATAGGGCTAATTCTATTCAGCAAAACACAGAAAATTATTCATGGTTGTAAAAACAAACAAACCCAAGTCTTTTAAAATGACGTAATAAGCCTAGTGTTTGAATATAAGTTTGTTAATGTTATTAATAGTGCTGTCTAATTAATTAATCGTGATTAATCGTGTCCAAAATTTGTTTATATATATATATATATATATATATATATATATATATATATATATATATATGTGCGTTTGCTGTGTATATTTATTTGTAGGCTTGTATATAAATACACAAATGTATATGTATATATTCAAGAAATATTTACATGTATATGTATTTATATTAGTGCTGTGAAATGATTAATCATGATTAATCACATCCAAAATAAAAGTTTTTGTTTACATATGTCTGTGTTCTGTGTATATATGTATATATAAATACACAAACGTACATGTATATATGTATTCATATTAGTGCTGTGAAACAATTAATCATGATTACTCGCATCCAAAATAAAAGTTTTTGTTTACATATGTGTGTGTACTGTATATTTATGTATATATAAATACACACACACACACACACACACACACAGTCGTGGCCAAAAGTTTTGAGAACGACAAAAATATTAGTAAGTAAGATCTTTGTTTCAGTTGTTTCTGTGATGTACTGAAATATAATTACAAGCACTTCATAAGTTTCAAAGGCTTTTTTTAAATCATAAACATATTTTTCTTAAATATATACATGCATGTATGTGTATTTATATATACATTGTAAGTATACACAGTTCACACACATACATTGTGTAAACAAAAACTTATTTTGGATGTGATTAATCGCGATTAATCGTTTGACAGTACTAATTCATATTTATATATAATTTATTTTATATAAATATAAATATATATTTAGTTAACTTCTTAAATATATATATGCTTGTATGTTGTTACATATGTTATGTAAACACAAACTTTTATTTTGGATGCAATTAATCACGATTAACCGATTTGACAGCACTAGTTATTAATGAAAGTTACTAGAAAATGTACTAGAATAATGTATAAACTTTACAACATTGGTAACTGAAAAACAATGCACATTAAAATACAAATAACAACAGTCAGATGTGTTACAATGCAACAAAGTGCGGTGATTTTGCTGGCTGGAAAATGCATCCGTCCTCTTTCCTTTATAGCTGCTGGGTGATTATGACAAAGTCAAAGCGCTTTCGGAAGGCTCTGACTGTGGCTGTAAATGTGTTGTCAGACCTCTGAGCGCGAGCGCGTGCCAGCGGATTCGGGATGGTCTCGCGACGCCTCAGGATTTCTATACAGTGGAGACCATCACATCAGGACCCCACTGCAAATGTGCATGCATTGCACCTCCGTCGGCTTTGAACCCCTGTGAGGGTGACTTCCGGTTGAAGAAGCTCCAACAGGCTGGGAAAGATAATATCAAGGTGACCAGAACATCCGCATAACATTTCCTACTCCTTAAATAAAACCAGCTCTTGCCATGACGGAATTTACTTCATCGTTACAGCTGTCAACTATACTGGAATTGCTGGAGGGCTCCTTCTATGGCATGGATCTATTAAAATTGCACTCAGTCACCACAAAGCTTCTTGATCGCATGGACACTATAGAAAAAGTAAGCGATTTAGTTTTTGTTAGTGTTCTTATCTTATACAAATGAAAACATATTATTAATGTGTTTTGTTATTGACAGATGGTGTTAAACAACCAGACTGAGGAGGAGTCAAACACAAGGAGCACCTCTCCAAATCCACAGCCGCCCACATCTTCACCTACTACTCTGCCTCCACAACTGCAGGAGAAGAGGACCAGTCTGAAGGAGCAGAATGACGAGGCAGCTGCTTTCCAGCACATTGAGGTGGGAGGTGCTATTTAAAACAAATGTTGCATTACATAAGTATCATGTCTAATACGTAACAATCCAAACATTATGTTAAGCCAGGCAGTAAAATGGCCCACCTGCTGCGAGCGATTATTTATTTACTTAGGATCTCTGTCTCCGAGTCAAAAGTGACCTCATGTTGCGAGTCTTGCGACTTGAAACTCGCACGAATTTATCCCACTGTCACGTCTTACATAAGTTGGCATGAAAAGAGCCAAATGACTTGGACTATCAAAGATCTAAAGCAGATGATCTGTATCAAAATCTGTTAGAGGGATAGTTTACACAAAAAAATTTATTCAGTTATTATTTACTTTTATTGCCATTTTAAACCCATAAGACTTTGGGTGATATTTTTAACACAAATTTCTGTTCTTCATTGAAAGTCCAGGTAATTCAAATGTAGAATATCCAAAAAGGTCATAAATCATCATAAAATAAATCCATATGACTCAAGCAATTTAATCCGAGTCTTGTGAAGAGACATGACCGCTTTATATGATGAACAGATTTAAAGGGATAGTTCACCCAAAAATGAAAATTCTGTCATTAATTATTCACCTCACCCTTCATTCGTTCATCTTTGGAACACAAATGAAGATATTTTTAATGAAATCCAAGAGCTTTCCGACCCTGCATCGACAGCAACACAACTGACACGTTCAAGGCCCAGAAAGATAGTAAGGAAATTGTTAGTATAGTCCATGTGACATCAGTGGTTCAACCTTAATGTGCGCGAAGAAAACAAAAATAATGACTTTATTCAACAATTTCTTATCTTCCGCATCAGTCCTCCACTTGCGTTCACAAGAGTACCACAATGCAAAAATCTCTCAGGTTTCAAGATTAACCAATTATTTTAGGTTTGGAACAACATGAGGGTGAGTAAAAGCTGACAGAATTTTCATTTTTGGGTGAACTATCCTTATTTCTGCAGTATCACAGTGTCCTCTGATCTACTTAACAGAGCAAATATGATGAAAAGTTTGTGGGAGACCTTCTGAAGAGCGGTGGATCAGACCTAAACAAGGCCGTCGCAGCTTTGCAAGAACAAGAGCGCCAAGGGAGGGAGAAGCAACCAAAAATAATTATTAGGGGGATCACATACTATAAATCTGACCCAGTGGATGAGCCAGACACAGAGGAGAGCTGTAAGTATGACTTAGTGATTTCAACAACTATATTCAAAGTTCTCAGAATGAGAAGTTTGACAAATTTGACTACACTTTAAAAAATAAAAGTTCTATGAATGACCTTTAACGTCCATAGAACTTTTCTATCCACCTTTTTCTTCCCATAAGAGTGCATCCAGCTATTTTTAGCTGTACGAAACAGCTTGTTTTGCTGCTTCATATTGGAATTTGGTGTCTTATCATATTTTTTTATCTTAATTATTGTTCAAAATTAAGAGTCAAAAGTTTACGTCCACCTTGCAGAATCTGCAAAATGTTAATTATTTTACCAAAATAAGAAGGATCATACAAAATGCATGTTATTTTTTATTTAGTACTGACCTGAATAAGATACATTACATAAAAGATGTTTACATATAGCCCACAAGAGAAAATAATAGTTCAATTTATAAAAATGACCCCGTTCAAAGTTGAAGTTGACATACACTTGATTCTTAATACAGTATTGTTACCTGAATGATCCACAGCTGTGTTTTTTTGTTTAGTGATAATTTTCATGAGTCCCTTTTTTTGTCCCGAACAGTTAAACTGCTTACTGTTCTTCAGAAAAATCCTTCAGGTCCCAGAAATTCTTTGGTTTTTCAGCATTTTTGTGTATTTGAACCCTTTCCAACATTGACCTTGCGATCCATCTTTTCACAAGCTGTTCTTCGTGTCCCAAAAATTCTTTGGTTTTTCAGCATTTTTGTGTATTTGAACCATTTACAAAAATTACTGATTTTGAGGTCCATTGTTTCACACTAAGGACAACTGAGGGACTCAACTAATATGCAACTATTACAGAAGGTTCTAATTCTCACTGATGCTCCAGAAGGAAACACAATGCATTAAGAGCCAGGGGTGAAAACTTTTTGAATTTGAAGATCAGGGTAAATCTAACTTATTTTGTCTTCTGGGGAATATGTAAGTATCTTTTGTAATTTCTGAAGGGCAGTGCTAAATGAAAAAATATGATATTTAGGCAAAATAAGAAAAATGTACACATCTTTATTCTGTTCAAAAGTTTTCACCCCCGGGCTCTAATGCAGTGTTTTTCGTTCTGGAGCATCAGTGAGCGTTTGAACCTTCTGTAATAGTTGCATATGAGTCCCTCAGTTGTCCTCAGTGTGAAACGATGGATCTCAAAATCATACAGTCATTGCTGGAAAGGGTTCAAATGCACAAAAATTCTGAAAAACCAAAGAATTTGTGAGACCTGAAGAACAGCAGGCAGTTTAAATGTTCAGGACAAACAAGGGACTCAAAACAACTAAACAAAAAACACAGTATTAAAAATCAAGTGTATGTACACTTTTGAACAGGGTCGTTTTTATAAATTCAACTATAATTTTCTTTAAAAAAAAATGCTCTTTACACTAAGGAAGAAAAAATTCTTCTATGGCATTGCTGTGAAGCCCTTTTTTGTTCTTCATTGCAGTAGATGATAATCACAGTGGTGACGGCCCAATTGACCTCTTTGCCGACGAGCAGCTCCTTCATCACAAAGCTCGCCACCTTAGGCCAGTCATCAAGGCGTGGCCTCTCTGGCCAAAACCCAAAAGCGAAGTTTCACAAGTGGGAAATGCACAAAATGGCCTTCAAACTCCATTTACTGGACTGTTGGACTCTGCCTTGCCGCTTAAAACACCTACTAAACCAATATCCTTTCTGACTCAAACCAGTCGTTCCACCACAGACAACATGACAGGAGATGAAAGAACCACACTGACACCTGCTGTGATGGATCATTTGAAGGTCACCAACCCCAAGGAACGCACCAACCCTCAAACCATCATCAAGAAAATGGAGGCAAGCAACGTGGAGCCCTCAAGTCCATCTGTTAGACAAGCTCAAAACATGCTGGTCAGGTCATCCAATCTGGGCCACATAAAAACAAATGAGTCAGTCACAGCAGCTGCTGCTAAAGTGGTGGCTCCAGAGCCAACCCTGAAAGAGATTACCACCAATGGGACTGTCGAAATGAAAACATCTGTATCTTCTGCGACCGAAGGTGGAATTGTTACCAAGGAAAATCTGAAAGAAAATGCTTCACATACTGGTAAACCTTCAATGGAGAGTTTAACTCAAAGTACTTCTAAGAGAATAACACCATTACCCACTCCTCATTTGGACACTTTAACAGTCACTGAAAGCTCATTGGGATCAACTGCTCACACAAGAGCTGCCACCACTACTATTGTGTCATCACCTCATGGTACTGAAAGCAAGATTGACTCAGTTACCCACTTACCCAGGATGACTTCTAAACAGACATTAACCTCAGTGCCGTCGTTGATGAGCACTACAAAAACTACCACAACAACAACAACCACAACCACAAGCAAACCTGGCAAACGTAAATATAGCATAAGCTGGGATGAAGAGGAAGAGGCAGTGGTAGAGGAGGAAAGGGAAGGAGAGAAAGCTGTAAAAACTGTGGTGGTAGAAAGTGTCAGAGAGGAACCTCAAAAGAAGTCAGGTGTGTTATGTTATAATTGTTTATTTATTATTTATTTACTTCAAATGTTCAAATTGATGATGGTGTAAACATCAATTAAAATTGTAACTATTAATATTTTTAAATATTAATTTTAAATACTTAACAAGTACCAAATATAAAAGTAAAAACAAAACAAAAAATTACAACATATAAATAATTAAACCATTTTATAAAAGCAAAACATTTTCCATCATCACGTAAACTGACGATGCTATAAAACACAATTTAAATTTAAATTATTACTATTTTTATATATTATTTAATATTAATAAATACTTGTACCAATTGTGAAAGAAAAAAAAATAATAT